>NC_056726.1:1390661413-1390688913 GCF_019279795.1 Protopterus annectens
GCAGTTAAACATCTGCATTCTAGACAATAAGTGAGCAGTTTTCATGGTGGGGCGAGAATGTGTGTGAAAGCAACTGATCATTGGCTCACTGGCAATGAATACCATTGTCATATCACAGTGCTTAGTTCTTTGATTGCATTCCTGGCTATTGTTTCATTTGAGTGGAGTTTGCATGTCTGTATTTATGTGGATGTTATCCAGGCTTTATGATTTCTTCCAACACACTAAATGCATTCTTTAGATGAATTACCATTCCTCCAGCTTGTCTGTAGGAAAGGTAACAGATTAGCAAGCAGTGTGTATGTGTGTGTATGTGTGTGTGTGTGTGGGGGGGGGGTCTATGTAGCTATTAAAGAGAAAGTGAGATGCTGTTTTTGACTTCTGTTTTAAAATATTTTGATGTAATGTCTCCATGTAAATATTTGTTATTGGAAGTGTGTATTTGTTTTAATTAACTGCTTGAATGAATACGTGGGCATTAACAGTCAGAGATTTTTTTTACTGACCGATTATAATTACTTTTGACACCATGAGCTGTAAGCTACATGCTGGATCTGGAACAAGGTGAACAAACCCACTTATCAAGGAGATGGTCAGGTGGGAATGGAAAAAATCAGACATTTTTTACTGGCAGTATTACATTCCTGCAAGGCATTTGCCTCATCAGTCCTTGGTTTTCATAGGTGGTCTTTATTTTGCTTTAACATTTTCTCATCCCCTAGAGAAATGTATATTTTTGCTTCTAAACAGTGAACACTGTATTGAACACTAACTACATTTATTAAATATTTTTTTAGACTATATAAAAATCCTATTATTCCCTCAGCAGTCCATGTGCATATTATAATTTTTTTTTTAAATTGTCCCTGATTTGGGACATTGATGCTAGTTTGTATTTGGCTTAGTCCTTGCTTTCTGAGTGATGAAGTTAAGAGTAGATATCAGAGAAGTATTTACTTGTTATGACTACAGAGAATTAATTCTGTGTTTGTTATGGCTACAGTGAATTCATACTGTGCATAGCAGTTGCAAGCATTATAATATTGAATATGTAAATTTGCAATAGCAAATATTAAGGGCATGCAGATATTCAGAAATTATTATTGTATTCTTACCCTGGTAATTTGTTGATTTATGATGCTAGTGGAATCATTTCTACCACCCTGGTATATTTCTTTCTTTCTTTTTTCTTTATTTATTGACATTTAATTTATGGTAACAATGTTGCAAGGAGGGAAGAAAGACTGTGATGTGTTGAGTCAGGATCAAAGCACTTTACATAACATAGAAAGGACAGAGAGTGCAGTATGTTATATGATTTAACAATCAAATACTTTCATACATTATTCTGCAGGTCAGGAGGAAACATCCCAAAGATAATGGAAAGAGCCCATGGAGGAATTGTGGGAACATTTGAGTTTTGTAAAATAGACAAAATCTTATACACACTGAAAAACATTTCCAGTGTTCAAATAAAATATAAATTGACACAGTTCTTTTTTATAGAACTATTTGTTGCAAAATTCTATTAAAGTCCAATTTTACAGAACTCTTTACTGTAACAAGATTTCAGTAAGTTCAAAGATATAACGCCTGGACTGCCAACTGAGAAAAACAGGAACACAACTTCAAGCTGACCTATTTGGTCTAGACTGTCCACCCTCAAAGTGCACTGTAATATCAGCCCTACTTAGAAAGTGCTTCAGTCTGGAGATTTCCAACATGTAGAGCTGTAAAATGTTCTGTTGTGATATACAGTATCTATAAGAGCTGCAGCAGTGATGTAACTGCAGTTTAGAATCACCAACTGTAAGGTGCTGAAAGATTTTCTAACATATGAAGGGATAAATATCCCTTGTCATTTCCAGCAGTCTAAAATTTTAAAACTCTCATTTAATTCCCACTTTGATGTTATTCAAACCACGAGCTACTGATCCTTGCATCTGCACTTCAGGTCTGATTAATCCTTCTGCACCATCTTGACAACTACTAAGTTTTGCAATGATGACAAGGATGCCATTCCATTTTAATCCACACATTATTTGTTTGACATTCCATAGATTTCAGGTGTTAGCCATGAATTTTTTTAAACTGGTGCAGGAAACAGATGCAAGTTGCAACAGGGTTTCTGCAATACCTGACATGACCTGATCAAACAGCTGCTTACAGAGAACAGATGACACACTTCATTGTAGTAAACACTTAAAATCTGACATTACTAAGTTATTTTGGAAAAAAAATAATTTCACTATTTAAAAAAGTACTTTTGAAGGGGGACTAGGGAGGGGGTACATCTTCAGTTGCATATTTGTGCTGTAGATAATCCTTGACTGACATCTATGTGATATGGATAAGCTGATGTATTTTGATGGTTTAAGAAACTTGCTCGTTTACAATGTCACAGATAGCATTAGGTCCTCATTTTTATATATGTTACAAGTAAATGATATGTAAACAGTCTGATCCTGATCTTACATAGTGTTTCCTGACAGTCACAAAGACTATTTTTTTAGAAGGTATGTGGTTCAATACACCTCCTCTTGTTATACTACATTAAAATCCGACGGTTAGATCAATGTTGTACTGAGATGTACCATATCTGAATTTCACATCAGCTTGGATATTGCAGGGAGCGTATCATTCACTTCATGATCTCATATGGATACCTAAAATTGTTTATATTGTCACACTACTCACTGGTATAATTTCATATATTACAGCTGTGACCAAACTTGGAAGATTTCCTTTTCTGTACGTCTTCTATATGCAAAGTATCAAATCAGTCGATCAGCTTATGTAAAATCAATAGATAATATATATATATATATATATATATATATATATAGAGAGAGAGAGAGAGAGAGAGAGAAGATTCACATATGTACAAAGCCATTTGAAGGTAATCATGTAATATGAAACAGTGTAAGGAACTTCTCTGCATGGAAGATTTTCAGTCCATATATCTCTAGTTAATCACTGTATATTAATCAGATCAGACAAAAGCAGTAGAAGTAGTGAACTTAAACTCGTCTAAAGTAAAAAAAAAATAATAATAAAAATATATATAATTGTACAGAATTACTAAGAATTCAAAAGTAATCCAAGCAAGGCAGGCAGTCTGTTTCCAGTCAAAAATCCTTTATTAAGTACACAGACAAGCGATCCAAGTAAACAAAAATAAAGTAATAATTTCCTCACAAGCTTTCTAAATATATATATATATATATATATATATATATATATATATATATATACTTTTTAGCAGACATTGCAGTAGTTTATTGTGCTGTAAAACAAAGTGTTATTGGTACATGTTAAATTCACATCCCTTCCCCCATCAGTGTGACATTCAAGCTGGTCCTGCCCTACTTAGTAGCTGTCATAATAATATAACCCTTATGTACTTTAAATAAAATTTGTAATGATGTGGTATCTCTTATTTAACCAGATTATTAAGTAGATTATTAAGTCTGTGATTTTATCCAAGACAATATACTACATGGCTGGAAATATATCAGCCTTAGTTCATTTGGGAATCAAAATATATATATAAATATATACATATATATTTTGCATGTAAAAATCAATTTCTGTTTTCATAACCTGTTGTTAATAAAGATCGCTTTCGTCCTTCTAGACTTCTTCAGGTCTATGTACAAGAACCCTAAAAGCTACCTGGAAAAATATATATAATTGTATAATTACTTAGTATTGTTATTACACATCATTTTGAATAAAGTGGAAAAAAGAACCAGAAAAAGAAAAAAAAAAGAAAAATAAGAAAAAATGTACGTATGACGATGGAAACAAAATATACACTTAAATTACAACTGATTTAAAATGGTATTTAAAACCAGCTGGTAGAATAAAATAAAATGCAGTTAGTCATGCAAACAATGTGGCAATTTTCTAAGTTCCAGTGCACTTTTAATTGAACAGTAGTAGTTTAGTCAAGGCTTCCTAAAAGAGTTCAGTTTTAATTGCCACATGAGTTCATGTTTCTCCAGAATATTCAGGATGTCTCCTTCAAGATCACCCATGTCCATGCAATCCAGGATCTGGAACTTAAAACCTGTGTGTCTTTTATGAAGAGAAAGATGTTTGGCTAGTGCATTATTTTTACATCCAGAGCGGATTTCTGATAGATGACATGAAATCCTACGCTTGAGTTTATTTACAGTCTTGCTGACAGAGTGCATCACAGTCATTGTACTGTGCCCTGTAAATTACTTTTGTAGTGATACAGTCAGCCCCTGCACTGGTTTTAATGGTTTTCTTTAAATAAGGGCAATAAAAACTATCACCTTGCTGTATAAATATACAAAATGTGCAATTAGTTTCATATCTTTTAGTGCTTCTCTCATATGGTCTAGGTTTAAATTCAACAAAACTTCTAATGTCCCTGGCCTTCCTATAAACAAATGATGGGGCTTCACCTAAAATGTTAATCTTAACATCTTAGGTGAAGCCCCATCATTTGTTTATAGGAAGGCCAGGAACATTAAAAGTTTTGTTGAATTTAAACCTAGACCATATGAGAGAAGCACTAAAAGATGTGAAACTAATTGTACATTTTGTATATTTATACAGCAAGGTGATAGTTTTTATTGCCCTTATTTAAAGAAAATCATTAAAACCAGTGCAGGGGGTGACTAACACTACAAAAGTAATTTACAGGACACAGTGCAATGAATGTGATGCATTCTATGTCAGCAAGACTGTAAATAAACTCAAGCGTAGGATTTCATGTCATCTATCAGAAATCTGCTCTGGATGTAAAAATAATGCACTTTCTCTTCATAAAAGACACATAGGTTTTATGTTCCAGATCCTGGATTGCATAGACATGGGTAATCTTGAAGGCGACATCCTGAATATTCTGGAGAAACATGAACTCATGTGGCAATTCAAACTGAACTCTTTTAGGAAGCCTGGACTAAACTACTACTGTTCAATTAAAAGTGCACTGGAACTTAGAACATTGCCACATTGTTTACATGACTAATTGTATTTTATTTTGTTTTATTCTACCAGTTGGTTTTAAATACCATTTTAAATCAATTATAATTTAAGTGTATATTTTGTTTTCATCATCATACATACATTTTTTCTTATTTTTCTTTTTATGGTTCTTTTTTCCACATTATTCAAAATGATGTGTAATAACAATACTAACTAATTATACAATTATATATATTTTTATAGATAGTTTTTAGGGTTCTTTTACACAGACCTGAAGAAGTCTGGAAGGACGAAAGTGATCTTTGTTAACAATAGGTTATGAAAATAGAAATAGATTTTTACATGCAAAATGTATATGTATATATTTATATATATTTTTTGATTGCCAAATGAACTAAGGTTTATATATTTCCAGCCATGTAGTATATTGTCTTGGATAAAATCACAGACTTAATAATCTACTTAATAATCTGGTTAAATAAGAGGTACCACATCATTATAAATTTTATTTAAAGTACATAAGAGTTATATTATGATGACAGCTACTAAGTAGGGCAGGACCAGCTCGAATGTCACACTGATGGGGGAAGAGATGTGAATTTAACATGTGTACCAATAACACTTTGTTTTGCAGCACAATAAACCACTCCCATGCCTGATAAAAAGTATATATATATATATATATATATATATATATATATATATTTAGAAAGCTTGTGAGGAAATTATTATTCTATTTTTGTTTTACTTGGATCGCTTGTCTGTGTATTTAATAAAGGATTTTCGACTGAAAACAGACTGCCTACCTTGCTTGGATTACTTTCAAATACTTAGTAATGCTATACAATTATATATTTTCTATTATTATTTTGTGTTTTGTTTTGACTTAAGATGAGTTTAAGTTTACTACTTCTACTACTATTGTATGATCTGATTAATATACAGTGATTAACTAGAGATACATGGACTGAAAATCTTCCACACAGAAAAGTTTCTTGCACTGTTTTGTTTTTGGACCCACTACACTTATTTAGTGTATTGTTTTGGGACTTTGGGGATACCACGGAGATTACTTGTTTTTGAAATTTATTTAATATAAACATTTTCAAATGTTTCTATAGTGGCATTATTCTTAGGTATATAACTACTGTTCCTATGAAACACAATACCTGGTCTACTTTCATGATTCAAATTACCAAACTGCATTTTTAATATCAAATTATGTGTGAAGGTTTTAAGTTCAATTATATTATCAGTTAGAGTCATTTTATTAGCTGGTATGAAAGTCATATCTTTTTCCAGGAGCCTTTTCTCCTGCAACTGTAAAGTTCTTGTGGAAATATTCCAAATTAGTGACTGTTGGTTCTCTGCTACATTTTCTTGATTGTTAGAGCATTTTCATCTTCTAGAGAAGCTTTTCTCTTGAGGTGGCCTCTGCTGTTGAACCGTTCCCGAAAATATGTCACATTTATCGAGAAAGGTAAACTAACAGTAGCTCTGTTGGTTTCTCGAGCTGTAGATTCAGAAGTAGGTTTATTTAGGCTAATGCTTATAGCATTATTGCCATTTTTCTTCTGTGGCCCCGCAGAGGAGGCTGTATGAGATGCTGTGTCTTTCACTGATGCATTATCAAGAGGAGTGGTTTGAATCTCTTGCACAGAGGAAGTATTTATACTCTCTGTTCTTAAGGAGGAAACAGTCCCTGTTATTAAAGGGGAACCAGTATCGCCAGTATTATTAACTTCATTGGAATTCAATGCTTTATTCTTGGACCAGGCAAACACTCTGCCTGTAGCAAAGTCCTGTAGATCCCTATGGATCTTTTTCGTTTTTTGACCCAAAAGTTGTTGGTTATAAGTGGCAAGAGTTTCGATGATATAATCTGATTTAAAGTTTATGACCGTTGAAGGGTATCATTCATACAGATCCATTTGCAGTTTAAGAATATTAGAAGCCAGAGCTTCCTCCTCTGGATTGAATTGCTCAATTAGCAAGCACATGTAATTGTAGCCAATGTCTAGATTGAGCTGCTGCCATTTAACTAAAAGTTCCTTATAAGTTGTCCTAGTGGGTATTTTAAGAACACATAACCCATGAGGGATAATTTAAAACTTAAGACAGACTTCAAAATGAAATCTCTGCAGTTGAAGTCTTTTAAGTTTACATAAATCATTCTCTAACTTAAGCAGATTGTTTCATAGTGCAGAGGAGTCATAATAACAACTTCTTCCTGTTGTGCTTCAAAACATGAAGCTTCAAGTTCTAATAAAGGATTAGTTTTACAGTCAATAAGTGGTTGCAGTCTCCTTTGCCACATCCTCCATCTGCCATTCGGCTCAGGTACATAATCCAACTCAGGTACTACTGTGATGCCTTCTGCCATGTCACTATACCACATACTATAAAGCAAAGTACAGAAGAACAAAAGTGCACTGCAGGTAAAGGGTTCCATTAATAAAACACCAAAAATGTAGAAAAAAACAATAGAAGAACCAAACCACAGCCAGCAAATGAATAAGAACAACTTTTAATGCTAAGTGCTTTTGCAGCAAAATATGCCACTTCATCAGACAGTATAACAATTACAAATTCAACTATTTAAACAAGCACCATCCAAAAAAAATCAGGCATTTAATTATACATGCAAATTTAAAAATTCAACAGCCTTAGAGGTACATAAAGTACAAAATAAAAATTCTTAGGATAAAATAGATACATAACATCTATTTAAGGCCCTACCCTGCAACACAGGTTTTATGGACATCTTATCATTAATGCCTCTGCCCATAGTGGCCCTCATTCTAATAATCCATTCCAGTTCTGCTGTTTCAGTTCTATTTCTAATGTCCCCACGCTTCTTGTTCAAAAAGATCTTCTCCATAACCATAAACTTAAATGTATGGGAGCACTGTACAGTAAAATATGTTTAGCTAACGCATTAGTATCTGTAGCCCTAGAAATGTCATAAAGATGTTCCCTCAGGCGGTCTTTAAACCTATTTACGGTTATACATAATACATTGGGTATTCAATTATTCTAACAATATTGTTGGAAGATGGGCTGTATGATTCCAAGTTTATTGACTTACTCTCTTTATTGGTAGAACTAATACTGGAAAATAACATTTTCATGCTTGAACACAACTTGTATAGACAAACAGATGGTGCAGCTATGGGCACTTTATGTGCCAATAGCTCCGTCAACATTTTCATGGCGTGCTGGGAGAGGAACCATCTATTAGCATATGAGACAAATGGGCACTTGGCCTTCTATCAAAGATTTGTACATGACTTGTTTTACTGAGGGAAGGTGATGAGACAACTTTTACATCTTTCTATGACACAACCAATAACAGTACAGATTTCCTTAAATTTACCAAGAAAAGCTCTTACACATTGATTGAGTTCCTGGATGTTAGAATCATGAAGGATGATACAGGGAGGTTTGATACTGAAATTCATAGAAAAGAATGTTACAGAAATACTTAACTTCAAAGAAAAAGCATGGATCCTAATCATGTCTTCAATAACATCATTAAGGGGCAAGGGTTAAGAACATCGAGGCTTACAGCCAATGATGCCAAGTTTGTTAAGGAATTGGATAATTTAAGGGGCAAGTTGTTGCTAGGGGTTACACTGGTAGAGAGGTAGAGCGTGTATTATCTAAAATACCTGAAGTTAGGAGAAATCAAGGGAAGCCGTACTTCTCAGATATATCCTGTCCCTCTAATGAGAACAACAGTAGTAATAAATATTTGAGGGTACCTATCACCTATTCTAGCAATGTTAGGTTATTGCAGGACATATTTAAAAGGAATTGGAGTAGACTATGTTCAGATGACAAGGTTAAAGAAGTTGTGGGGGTACCCCTAGGTATGGATTCAGGAACAGAAAATCTCTCAAAAGACTATTATGTGGTCCCTAACAGGATGACATGAATTGTGTTAACAATAATGCTATAGGTAAGTTTCCCTGCAGTAGATACAACTTTTGTCGGTTTATAGATAGCTGTAGTAGATTTAATCATCCAGATACAGGTAAAATAATGGAATTTAGGGTCAGTGCCCGCTGTAATACTGTTAATCTGGTCTACTTGGCAAACTGTGTGACATGCCATTTTTTTACGTAGGAAAAACTAATTGCAGGTTTAAAGACCACATGAGGGAACATCTTTATGACATTTCTAGGGCCACAGATACTAAAGCATTAGCTAAACGTATTTTACTGTACGGTGCCACCATACATTTAAGTTTATGGTTATGGAGAAGATCTTTTTGAATGAGTTGGGTGGGGACATCAGAAATAGAACAGAAACAGCAGAACTGGAATGGATTATTAGAATGAGGGCCACTATGGGCAGAGGCATTAATGATAATATATCTATAAAACCTGTGTTGCAGGGTAGGGCCTTAAATAGATAAGTCATTATCTGTTTTATTCTAAGAATTGTTTTATTTTGTATTTTATGTACCTTTAAGGCTGCTGAATTTTAAAATTTGCATGTATATTTAAATGCCTGATTTTATTGGATGGTGTTTTTTTTTAAATAGCTGAATTTGTAATTGTACTGTCTGATGAAGAGGCATATTTTGCTGTGAAAGAGCTTACCATTAAAAGTTGTTCTTATTAATTTGCTAGCTGTGGTTTTGTTCCTTGAATGATTTTTCTACATTTCAGATATTTATACGTGTTTACTAATAAAATATGCATACTGTATATGCATAAATATCATATTTCTGTAAACATCTCTAGCATTGTCTAGGTGGATGCAGTGTGGCATGAGACCTCACATACCCAGTCAGAATATATGTCAGGAATGGTTACATAAGTAAATAGGGTGCTTTGTACCAGAGAAAATGAGGTATTTCTCATTAATATTATTAATATGTACCATGTGTTAATAATTATATTAATAAATTGAACCAGAACTACATGTTCATGTAGAAATCCATGCTATAAAATGGAAGTATGCAGAATGTTGTAAATCCTTTATCCTTAATGCTGGTGTATAACTACCATTGCTTTGCAGATATTAACATTTATTTGTCCATTAAATAAGCAAATATATATTCATATCATAATTATGCAAATATCTCAAAAATGGAGTAACAGCTACAAAACTGCTTTACAGCAAATTGAAGATCACATCTGCATGTGCAAAAGTCACCCTGATAGTTGGGATCTCTCTAGTATGGTTGCAGAGATATGAAAACTTGTTTACATAATTATAATAATTAATTTTGCATATTACTGAATTATTTGTTCAGTATAAAAATATAGTTGGATCTGGCAAACATATTAATATCACTATTGTGAAAATTAGTGTGTTCTGGATAACTTTCATATTTTAACTTTTTTTGTAACTTTTATTGCTTGTGAGAAATGTACATCTGTTTACAAGTAGGTTGGAAAACTGCACTTTCATAGGTTTATAGGTTCATAGGTAGGTACTAGGCTCTCAGCCCAAGGGCCTACTTAAGCCTAGTCAACAAGGTTCCCTGGCTTACGCCACCCAAGAAAGTTATTTTCCTGTGCCACTGTTGAGCAGAGACACAGAAGTGATCCCCGGGGTATATTTCCTATTTCCCATCCACTCATCAAGATTTTTCTTGAAGAGTGCTAATGAAGAACTTTGCTTGACATAGATGGGTAGCCTGTTCCATAGTATGGGAAGTCTCTGGGACAGGAATCTATCCCTCCAGCATGTCCTGTTTATTGTGGCGACAAGGTTTAGGTCCCTAGAGCGTGTAGCTCAGAGGGATTGGGATTTCTTTAGGTGTAGCATGTCCAACAGCTCTGGGTTTGACATAGCTTTATATGTTAGGCAGAGATCACCTCGGAGTAGGCAATATGCTACAGAGTAAAGCTGGAGTTTTTTGAGGCGGTCAGTGTAGGGCATTTGTTTGAGGCCAGTAATCCTCTTTGTGAGGTACTTACAGGTTCGTAGGTTCATAGGTTGGTACTAGGGCCTATACAAGCCTAGCCATAACAATTCCCTGGCTATTTCTTCCCACATTATTTACTTCCCTGGACCCCTGTCTAGCAGAGTGATTGACATGATCCCTGGGGTGAATTTCCTTTCTCCCATCCAATCTTCAAGGTTCCTTTTGAAGAGGACCTAAGAGGCACTCTGCTTGACATGTATGGGCAGTCTATTCCAGAGTCTGGGGAGTCTCTGGGTCAGGAACCTATCCCTCCAGCATGCTTTGTTTATTGTGATGACAAGATTTAGATCCCTGGAGCATGTGGTTCTGAGGGATTGGGATTTCTTTAAGTGTAGCATGTCCAACAGCTCTGGGTTTGACATGGCCTTGTATGTTAAGGAGAGATCGCCTCGGAGTAGATGATATGCGACAGAGTATAGCTGGAGTTTTTTAAGGTGGTCAGCATAGGGCATCTGCTTTAGGCCTGTGATTCTTTTAGTGAGGTATTTCTGCGGCCTTTCCAGTTATTGCAGATGTCTTGAGAGGTACATACCAAATGGGGCATTGTATTCTATAATGGGTCTAATGAAGGATGAGTACAGTGGGAAAATGACCTCCTTTTTTCTGGATGAAAAGCCCTTAGTGATGAGGGGTGCCACATAGAAGGATTTCCTGACTGCTGTGGCGATGTGGTTATTGAAGGTGAGACCACTGTCCACCTGTGTCCCTAAGTCTCTTATCACACTTTCGGTGTTTAGTGTATTGCCACCTATGTGATAATTCACGGGTATATGATTTTTCCCAAAGGGGATAACTATACATTTCTTGGCATTGAGCTTGAGCCCATGGCTCTGGCACCAAGCATCTGTTTCTGTGGCCTTGCCAGCTGCTGTAGATGTCTTGTGAGGTACATTCCAAAAGGGGTGTTGTACTCTATAATGGGTCTAATGAGTGTTGAGTAGAGGGGAACAATGACCTCTTTTTTCCTGAATGAGAACCCTTTTATGATGAGGTGTGCCATGTAAAAGGACTTCCTGACTACTGTGGCAATGTGACTGTCAAGAAGAGACTACTGTCCACCTGCGTCCCAAGGTCTCTTATCATGCATTCGGTGTTAAGTAGATTGCTGCCTATATGGTAGTTCATGGGTACAGAGTTTTTACCAAAGGGGATGACACTGCACTTTTTTGGCATTGAGCTTGAGACCATGGCTGTGATACCAGGCATCTGTCTCAGTGAGGCCCTTCTGTAGGATGTCCACATCATTTGGGGACTTGACTATGGCTCCTAGTTTGCAGTCATCTGTGAACTTCATTAGCCAGAGGCCTTCTGTGTTAGCCTGCACTTCAGAGAAGTAGATACCAAACAAGAGAGGTCCCAGGACAGAACCCTGTGGTATTCCACTTGTCACTGCTTTGAGGTCAGATTTCGAGTCTGCAACTTTTACAGTGTGGGTTCTGTCAGTGAGCCAGTTGGCAACCCATCTTGTGACGTAGGGATTTATACCTAGTTTAGTGAGTTTATCTATAATTCCAGAATAGAGGATGGTGTTGAAAGCCTTGGCAAGGTCAAGATAGGCTGTGTGAACCACCTTACCCTCATCTATGGCTTTGGTGACTGCCTCAAAGAAGTCAATCAAGTTTTTAAGGAAAGGGAAAGAATTTTAGCTCATGCTAAGGCTATCCAGGCAGGAGCTCTGCAGGTGTGAGGAGGTGTAAAATTCTACTCAGGTTAGGTGTGAATGAGCTAAGGTTTTATTTTTCAAATAATGCAAGTCAGACTGATTGATATGTAGTTGTTAGTATCACCTTTATGATGGTAATAACAACAGCAGTCCTCCGTGAATGATGGGCATACCTGTTTCCAAAGTCATTTGTAAAATCCAGTGAATATAGGAAACTAGAGATCTGTAAATGTTTGAAAATCACAAGCCATTCAAATTATCTAGCCTAGCAACTGCTGCAGGGTTTACTGAATTTAGTACTTTTTCACCCAGGATAAGGGAGACACTGGGAGATACACCAGTGCAGTCATAAGTGCCGATTTTGTTTGGTGAAGAGCAGTTGGAAAGAGATGATTTTTTTCTTAAAAGATAGATGGTAATTACTTCGAATTTATTATTACGTTTTTGTCTTTAACCACACTAATACATCTAACCTTTGGATTTCTTGTAACTCCTCAGATGCTTAAAGAATACTTTATTGTTATCCAATTGTTGTCAGCAAGATTCATTTTGAACGTTTTCTTAATATTTCTCACTCATCATTGGAGCATTGCTGTTATCAACTGAAATCTATTCATACTATGCAAACTGGGTGACTTCCTAAATGCCAGCCATGGTTTCTATTTCTTCCTACTTAGCCTTTTAAACTGTGGTGCCCACCATGCTCTTTTCCTCTAATGATGTGTCTCAACTGCTACCACCGAAGCATTTATTTATTTTTATTTATTTTACATCTGTTTACTGAGAAAGGCTGACTTGGAACAAAGCCAATTGTCAGTGGAGGCCCATGGAAACATGCTCCAGATGCATGCCTTTGAAA
The DNA here is from genome assembly GCF_019279795.1 of Protopterus annectens. Taxonomy (NCBI): domain Eukaryota; kingdom Metazoa; phylum Chordata; order Ceratodontiformes; family Protopteridae; genus Protopterus; species Protopterus annectens. The sequence continues at coordinate 1,390,674,842 of NC_056726.1, forward strand.
CGTGTGAGGAAACTGGAGCACCCGGAGGAAACCCACATGAAAGCAGGGAGGACACAGAGACACAGAAGACACCCCACCCGAGAATCAAACTGGGGAACTTCTTGCTGTGAGATGCCAATGATACCACTGTACCACTGCACTGTCCAAACATGCTTATCAGTCATTAAATTAAGCTATCTCTACATTAGTCCCCATTATGTTAGGACTGAAGAATACTTCATCTCTCTGAGACAATCTCAACTGGCCAGCTCACTGCATACCTTATTATAGTATGCTTTTTTAAAATTTAAACTTCATAGGATGGTAAAAATAGGAGTCCAAAATCTGTGATTTATTCACTTTTCAGTAAACACACATATGATCTGATGTTAGAGTTCAGTTGCATATTTGGTGACTGCATCCACACCCTTGATCCAAACTACATCAATAATGTTATTCTTTCTAGACTGTCAACTGTTTGTGTATACCCCATCTCTTTAATAGATCTTATTATGGAGTCAATGCCCTTATACACTGAGGCCAAAATATCACAGTCTACATGCAGTACATTTAAGTCACCCACAGATGTATCAAGTTCTTGCTGAAAATAGTTTTCAAAAGAGACACAAAAAGTGTCCACATTTCTATTTGACTGCTGGGTGGTCTCTAAATAATGTCCACATTCCATTTTAATTTTCATGCATCAGTGTTTAATCCTATAATTTTGCTATCATATATTAGGATAAGAGTTGATGATAGGATGCTGTTTTTAACACTAACTAAGAAACCACTCCTTTTCTATTTATCCTAAACTTGTGTTGTCCTCTGAATCCCTCAAGCACTAAAGGCTATATTAGTAGCATTAAACCAAGTCTCCATTATAAAAAGAAACTTCATAATTTCCTCAGATGTCTCTGGCTTCAAGGCATTTCAAGTTAGGATGCTGTTTCTCTCCAGCCTTTTTTTCTAAACACCTCTTTGGTAAAATATGTTGAAGAATCCTGACTAATCTCATATTAATTGACCGGTTTGCATGGTCACTAAAATGCCATTTTGTCCCATCCAGACATCTTTGGATTTATGCATGTCTTCCCATATGTAAAGTTCTAAAATAGAGTTTTATTAAACAAAACCTCCTTATGACATTAGTAAACTGTCTGGCTGTGTTTCACTTCAATTGATTGTGCTCAACAGATGGAAAGATCTCCCAATCTAAACTTCAAACTTCATTCTTATTCTTAAAGAGATTATAGAGTTAATCTGCTAAAAATGCATATATATATATATATATATATATATATATATATATATATATATATATATATATATATATATATATATATATATATATGTCTTCACTGCATCACTGTGATCCCTAACCACTACCACATGATGGTACTTTAGGGATTTAAAAAAAATTCTGAGGCTTCTCTAGTATCTCTAATATAACCACCACCCATGCATGAAACAATGATTATTTCTCTATTTTGTCTAGGAAATACATTTTTATTAGCCAGAAATATGGAGTTCCCTATAGCAAGTACTTATGAAGTATGATGTTTAGGGGGAGTTATCAGTGACTAGGCACCCACTAGAATTTAATCCTGAACCAGCTGACCTACTTCTCTTACTGATAAATAAGTATCATTAATGCTTTCTGTACCACCTAGTGCTCCCCTTCTCCTTCTCTTTACCTTTTGCCAAACTTATTCTCAGCCTCTTCCCCTATCAGTCAAACACCTTTAGTCCTCACAGTGGAAATCTCATTATCTGATTAATTAGTTCCTAGCATTTGACCTGGAAAAATCATAATATCTTTTGTTTTCTCTAATGGTGCTGCACTGGTTTGTTCATCTACAGTATTAGACATACTTGTCCTCCTCAATCATTGTGTTTGTCTGTTTTTCCTGATGATCTCTACTGGGAGCAGATGATTAGATTCAACATACGTGTCAGTCTGTGTACAGTTATCTGTAACTTGTAACTTTTCCTTATCAATGATAACTCATCATTACACACACACACACACACACACACACACACACACACACACACACACACACACACACACACACACACACACACACACTGATTTCTCAAACTCCATCCCAGAAAAATACTCCCAGTCATAATGCCACATTGTGAACCAATTTTTAGGAAACCTCCTTCCAGATGGTCTGAGTAACCACATTCATCCGTCTCATCCAGTTTTGAAGTTGGTAGTAATTGTTTATTAAAAACTGAGCCAGAAGAATTCAAATCTCAGTAAACACTAAGTAAACAGACCATAGTCAACTTGCTGTTTTGTCCAAAGGGTTAACACACAGTAGAATTTCAGCTGCACAAAACAGTAAATGCTGAAGTTGCTGATACAGTTAGGTCTTAGTCCTAACTATAGGCCCTCCTTAAAATTTGTTTACTTGCTTAACCTTTGAGCTTAAGGTTTTGATTAAGCTAAACTAATTATTTTTACAAATATAGATGTTTTACAAATAAAGATCTTATAACCAGCTTTGAAGTTCATCCCGGCTTACAAGTAAATATAAATAACTGTCTTACCATCTCAACAGCCTTGCTAAACACTGCAACCTTTCTCACTCACTGCCACTCTTTTAGGACTGCATTTAGGGAGACCCCTTCCACAAAAGCACTACTTCGGTCTCTCTCAGCAGCTGAAATCAAAGAATAGCTATGTTTAAACAAAATAATACTTGTAAAAATGCACTTAGTAGCAGTTGTTAGAGATATCAAGCCAGGTACTTGGTCCACCAGCTTTAAACCCTTGCTAAACTGCCACAAGTAAATAAAAATGTCTTGTGTACTAGAGATAACTTGCTCCCCAGACAGTTTTGATTAATGGTCTGTTTTTGATGTGATGATGCACCAAACCACCCAATTTTGAGAACTTATGGTAATAAAACAATGTTTACTAATGCATCTTTCTGACCTAGGTAACATCATGAAAGATGATCACTTCAGTTTGACAAGAACCATTTTGTTAAAACATGAAGTGCTATGTATCCTTAAGTGAGGACTTCTACTGTTGATGCTTTATGTCATTCCTATTAACTTGTCAGTCATCACATGTATAACATTAGACCACTCGCAGTGAATGAAGAAAGCATGTTTTTTGTCTTCCCTTCACTCTGAGTTTGTGCAACCTTAGAGCTACTATACTTAGGGATCATGGATGCAGAGGAATGAATTTGTGTGGTTTTAGTAGCAACAATTTTATCCATGATATGTTTGGCCTCAATGTTTCTTTTTCATTCCCCAAGGAAGTACTAATTTTCTTTTCTTTTCTTTTCTTTTCTTTTTTCTTTTGTCTTTCAGTTGCTTTTTGCCTGATGACCATCAAACCTCCCTAACTCAGTCTTAAACCTTTCATTCCCTTATTATAGGGAATTACCCCAGTACAATATGGTGGTGAAAGCCATCTAGAGTATCAGTCAAATAGGGCTGCTGGTACCTTTGCTGGCATCCCAGCAATAAGGGCATTATTATAGCCATACCCACCCTTTTGGTAGTGGCATGAGTCACCCACATCATCACTGTGACCTATAATGCCTTCCTCCTAGAAGTACATGCCCCCATAACCTCACTAATAATGGCTACAATAAGCTGGTGAATTTGTGATTCAAAAGGCCCCAATGCACTGCAATGTTGTCCCTCACCCAAGGGGTTGTGGTTGTATGCATCCTGCTCAGGCCTGTCCTTCCCAACTAGTTTCATGAAGCACCTGAGCTAATTGAGCTCTGGTCACCTGGGACATAGCGAGGATCTTTATCCTGTGTTAGTACAGCTAGCTAACAGTACTTTAAATGTGATTATATTTATTTACTTCATTTATTTAAGTACCCAAGTAACTTGGTCCTTAATGAACACCTTCTGTTATGTCCTGGTCTACAAGGTACATTTCAATTCAATATCTATGGAAGGCTTGGGGTAGCAGTCATCTACCATGTTTTTAGATGGGAAGCAATTAATGTGAAACTAGGTGTTTGAAGTCACTGTACCCGTCCATTCTTTGCAAATTTGGTATTATGACAAGTGAGCATTCTGTAAAGAAATATACCTCTGTATACTTCTCTGCAAACATGGTATTACAACAAGTGAGCATTCTATAAATAAATATACCTCTGTATACTTCAAGATAACAATAAAGTTTAATGGTAAAGGCCCAGAGTATTATAGGCAAACCCAGTTTATTTGAATTTGACAAGGCATCCTTACTGTAATACTTTGCAAAACACTAAAGCCGTATGTGACATAAGCAATCAGATTTCAGTTTACAGAGGAGAAAGTAGTCTGCAGTAGAAAAGAAAAAAAAAACAAAATCTTAATTGAAAGTATGAAGAACTGTTGCAGACTGATTGATAACCATGGAAATCTATTACTGGTAAGCAGTCCAATTAAATCTCACTGACACAAATACTGACAGACAACACAGCTGTCTATATACAGGACTTCCTGCTGATAAGGAAACAAAGAAGTCACTAAGGAATGCAGACAAGTACATCCACTGATTATTTTCTTTGAGTACCCTTTTCAAACTAACCCAGACATGATTACAGAATTCATGGATAATTTATGTTTGTCAACATATGGACACCTTGACCACTTAACGTGCTTAAAGTTTTTCCACATGCCTTTTCAGCATTGCTTTTTTTTTTACTTTTTTGTCAGTTTTTTAAATGATAACTTTATCAGAAAAGACAGTATGCTAAATTCACTGAACAAAGAATGAATGTGTTATTATGGAAACAACATGCAACTCCAGTATTTTGAATCTTCATTCTGCAGAACTCTATATTCAGTTCACATAATTTCAGTATAATGAAGTTGTAATAAAAGCGCATAGATGCATACCTACACACAGGCATGCACTCATAGGATATGCACAGGCCATCCTTGATGATTAAACCATTGCCCCCAGTGTCCTGATAAATAAGTGATGACAGGATGCAAATCACTTTAAATCATAGCATACAGCGATGTAAATGTTTTGTTTTTTCAAAAAGAGGCTTTGTTGGCATCACTAACCAAAAAGAATTGTCAAGAGCAGCTACCCTATCTATACAAATGCATGTTTTCACTGTGCTTTATGCATGTAAAGTATAGTAGGTCACCCATACCTCTCAACTGTACAGATTTCCACAGAATGTCCAGATTTTTGGCTCATATTTTTGGCCTGTTCCTCATAAAATTGGTGGTTTTCTGGCAAATCACTGAAGATGATATGAGGAATGAAGTCACTAAATAATGACATACATTTGAATTTCCAACTTCAAATCCTTCAGAAAATGTATGTCAAAACAAATCCTGTTACTCTAGCAAATTTCTAAGTTTATAAGAGCAATATTTAAAAGTTATCCCTATTTTTTGGGCCTATGTCCTTCCGTTTTGTGGGGCTTTGTCCAGATTTCTTGTGCTAAGAGGTTGAGAGGTATGAGGTCATCTGATATGTATATCACTACTGAGTCATCAGAATACTGTAGAAAGGCTTTCCACTTGTAGGGTCATTTGTTGTTACATGCTAATCCTTCTTTCTCAACTACCGAGCCTCATCACTTTGAAAAATCATTTCAGAGACACACACACTAAGTCACACACCTATGCTGACCATTTATTAAAATGGCAACATTCAGTCATAGTGGAGACATGAGGAAAAATGCCTCAATTTATTTTCACAGATAAAATAAATAAATAAATAAATAAATAAATTAACTTCTGATGAAAAAACATAGGTTATACACCATTAAAGATTAAATATTTTTTTTATTTAGTTCTTTATCTTTAATTTATTATAGGCTTCCTCAGCCTAAATTATATTCATTGAAAAAAACACCTTAAATTGCACAAATAACTTAATCACATTGCTTAGAAAGAAAGTAATCATTTATTTACATGTTCTTTTTTTTTAATTTTAACAAACTCTTAATGATAATTGTCTCATTTCATATTGGTCTTACTGGGGTACAACCTTTTTTGCCATTTTGTCTCCCTAGTTTCCAAAACTGACTTGTAACTATGACCCCTAATATTCATAAAAAGGCATTCAGCTATAAAAAAGAAAAACAACTTAGTTTAAGTTGTTACATACTATGTTGGTGGCCTGCAGCATGAAGTGATTATTTGTCACAGCAGGTCCCTATTCATACCACCAGCTCTTATGAGACTCATGTAATGGAGCATGAGACCCTTGCCTTGTTCTACTACAGATACTGTTGGCTACAAAAGAGTAGTTGTTGGAGTTCTGGGGAAAGTAAACACAAACGGTTAGAGCTTTGGTTGGTTTCCATGGCTTCTTTCATTTTCTCTCTTTTATTTTACATTGCAAGAGATTCATGGAAGCTGTGCTCCTGTGCATATTCTCTAAACAGCAAATCTACACTTATTCTACTGCACTAAAATTTGTCTAGCTATTTAAATCAGTTTTGAGTGTTTTTTCTGTATAGTTACTACATTGTCTCTGAATTTGAAACTGTGGTTATTAACTTAAGCTGTTTTATAGCTTGCACTGCATTTCAAATGACTTCTGTGCTGTTAATTGAATTCATCAGTTTTATTGCATTTATTTGCTGTAGTTGTATTCACTTCTCAAAAGTACAGCAAGCAGCCAGTTTTGGACAGGTGTGTGAGCCATCAAGAGTTTGTAGTGTTTTTGTTTTCTTGTGGCAGGAGTGTAGTTACTGAAGTTATGTGGAAGCTATAAACTGTTGATTTGAGCTTTAGCTGTTTTCATTTGTTGTTTCATTTTTTTCTGTTTATTTTAGATTGTGAAGGACTGCACTTAGCTCAGTAGAGTTGAAACATGCACTGCACAGATGCAGACAACTTAAGTTGTAACTTTTTCTAATATAATTAGCTCATCCAAATCCTATCACTCAATAGGTTTTTGCTGCATACAGGTTCAACAAAAAGCACAGAGTGTCATAATGTGCAAGGTCCATTACTTACAACCTTAAAATTGTCTCATAGTAGCCCCTGATGGTGCTACATTGCACAGCTTATCCCACAGTCAAATAAGCTCAACATTACTGTTACACAAGGTTTCTGATCTGTGATCATCACAGTTGTATTTAAACTTGAGTTGTATATTCACCTAAATAGACATTTGTGTGTAATTACACTTCCTACTAAGGTTTAGAGGTTCATAGGTGTGTACTAGGTTAATGACCATGGGGCCTTTACAAGCCTAGCCATAGGATTACCCTGGCATTGTGCCACCCGACCTTAGTTCCCAGTGCCTCTGTTAAGTAGAGCCATGGGAGTTATCCCCAGGGTGAATTTTCTATTTCCCATCCACTCATCAAGATTTCTCTTGAAGAGGGTCAGCGAGGTTCTCTGCTTGACATGTGTGGGAGGTCTGTTCCATAACATGGGCAGTCTCTGGGTTATGAACCTGTCCCTCCAGTACATTCTGGATTGTGGTGCTTCTTAAACAACAGCTATATTAACAAATGATAAGTATCTATTGAAGCTCTGCAATTCACTGTAAATCAGATCAGATTTTACTTAACATTAGCCAAAATGGTAGGTCAGCCTACTTGTCTCCCTACTATTACCAAGCTCATAACATTATGTATCCTAAAGCAGTGTATGTCTGCCTTTTTGCTCAAAGATGATGAACTCTTATTAAACACTAATAGTTTGTCATAGGTGCAAACATTTAAGCAATACGGGGGCTTAACTCTCACAAACACAAACTATGAGAATTGCACCAACATACCATATACTATGCAGCCACTCTGACACATAATAAAATGTCATATACTCATAGCCGGTTTTAGGCACCAGCGAACCCTGTGGTCGCTGGGGGCCCCCTGGTCCTGGGGGGCCCCCAACTACTGCAACTTATGTTATCTTGATATTTTGTAACATGTCTGTCAAACCAACAAAAGCTAGTACAGCAAACTTAAACCAGGTAAGTAATCTCCTTCAAAATTCAAAGATCTTTAGTTATAGTAACAATATTTTGTCAAGTAACAAACTTTACAATTTCATTAAATATTTTACCAATGATATAATGCTCCAGCCTAGTTAAGCCCTGTTGGTGGACATCTTTTTCACTAAAATTAACAACATAGCCAATTTTAGGTACCTGCAATAACTGTGGCTGCAGGGGGCCCCTTAATCCTCATTGACTGCGTGGGGGCCCCACAAAAGCTGCTGTTGGTTGGGGAAAAATAAGGAGAAAAAAATTATTAATTTTCAATGACACTCTTTAACGTGAACAGGACTGTAATATGACCCTGTTAGGGCAAAGCTGTAATGAACATAAGCAAAGTAAGCACTAGAGAGATAGCAGCCCAGGATAACTGATATCAGTGCAAACTGTGGAGTTTAAGAAGAGCTGATGCTTCTAATCTTCAGAAATGGTTTCTCTTTCAAGGTTTTTATACATACTGGCAGAACAACTGATACTGTAACTCTCAACATCTTTGCTGAAGAATTCTATTCAGTAATAAAAATAATAGCATAATAAAGTCTCAAAATGAGGAACACTTTATATATTACTCTAATTCACTTAAAAAAAGTTAGTAGAATAACACATTTTGCATCAACATGCATTTTTAGACAATAAGTATACCAATCTGATGACTGGATTTATTGTGACAGAGCAAAATTATGAGACTAAATCAGGAATATCTGTGAAATCAGGGATAGTGATAGGTATTAATTTACTCCTCACTGAGGTAAATAAAAGTGACTTATCCCTGTTGCTGTTTGATGACTGCTAAATGCAGTCACTGATCTTGTGTAGTAGTACTAGTGTTGTACAATGTACTTGCTGAAATAAGTACAAAATTAACGTTGGTGTGTGTGTGTATCTGTGTGTGTAAAATATCACTGATTTTTATCAATGCACACATCCAATAATGCCAGAACACACACATTATTCTTCTGGGTATCAGTAAAAATGTAGCTAACAAGTGATTATATTTCTAAAGTAAGGCATAATGTATGTCATAGGCATTCAGACACTTAGATCTTCTAGGTATCAGGTGCCCTCCACTCCCTAGACTGTATAACTAGATACAGGGGGCTCCTTTAATCATCCTTGACTGTGGGGACCCCCCAAAAAGCTGTTTTTGGTTGAAGAAAAATGAGGAGAAAAAATGCTTTCATTTTCTGATTGCACTCTTTAGCCTGAATGGAGTTATATGATATGACCCTGTTAGGATAAAACTGATAATAGCCTTTGTCCTCAACCACAAACATTCTAAAACATCCCTGCTCAGATGTTTGTGTACAGAAATTTACCGTAGGTTATGTGGGTGCTGGGGATTGTGTAGTCATCATTTCCTTTACTTTTCTAACAGACCTCAGAGGTATACAAAGAAAGTTACTTTAGCTCCTGTAGGGGCAGTGTATTGCCTGGTAGCAGCAAAGTAGAATACATTATTGCAGTCATTATTTATTTTCACTTTCCTCACAATCAAACATCAGACACATATACAGCCGGTTGCCTTTGGGGTTAGGATCGAGGAGTTAGTAGGCATGCTATATATATATGTATTTCAGCAGTCACTTGAAATACATGACTGTGGCCATTTGAACCTCTGCTTTCATCCCAATCTAACACCAGAGGGTTGCATAGGCAGTGACTGTCTTTTTGGGAGGATTAGTGATGTAGGCAGTATACCCATGCAGGATCTGTGTATCCTCAGAATTGACTTTTTAATTTACTTGGAGCTTCTATTTTTGTCAGCTTTGAATTTTAAGTCTTGGGTACAGCTTATGTCTTCATTGAAAGAAAAAAAGACTGAAATTCTTTTTTCTTACTCACAATTTTTGTTTAGGCTACTTTTGGATTAAAAGGTTGGGAAATGCTCTAGCTTCTGGGGGCAGCGGCTTAATGGAGTTATTTCCTAAATGGTTATTACTATGCTGACTTGGTCAAGAAAGTATATCGAAAAGACAGAAGGAAAACTAAAGCTGAACAGCAACATTGAATTTCTTTCCTTAATCATCATTTCTGTTTAAGCCATCATTGGGTAAAAAGAAAAAAAAATAAACTTAAAAAGCACTTTAGAGCATATATAAAGTTATGGCTTCTAGAAAAAGCTGAAGAAAAAAGGTAAAATGTGAGAAATGGAAGAAAAAAAGTAATGTGCATAAGTGGAAAGCCCAACATGGGGAAAAGAGAGGGGAACTCTGGAGGGTGAGTGTGTTTTGTTTTTTGTTTTTTTTTTTGGCTGGGGCTGAAATTGTAACCAGTGCCTAGGGTTCCATTGCATATTAGTTCTGCCCTGCACATAGAGTTGTTCTAATGTATCCTTGTTACACCTAAATGGCAGTAACTGTAAATGTCCCTTTGTGAGATGGGCCAACACAGTGTGGTATGTATGCCTGTTGTAATAAGATCATTGTAGCTAAAGGTCAGTTTGTGTGTACTACTCCTAAAAGCCTGCAGCTTGAACTAAAAAATGGATAGAAGTAGTGGCAGTGACAGGGTGATACTTAGACTGAAAGTGGCCAGGGGCCCCCAACTTGACATTTGCTGGGGGCCCCCAAAATGCTAACACCGGCCCTGCATATACTGATGGTGTAAAGATTAAATCTGAGCAAAAAATAAACTCAAACATCACAGCACATAATATCTCACTTTTAACAAAAAGTCACCATGAGATAAAGGGACTCAATTCCAGTAAAATATACTACCCCTAACAAAAATGTTTTAGTGATTGTTAACACCATAGTGAAACACATAGATTCTCCACTCACTAGGCTGGACAAAGATTGAATGACAGTGGGCAAGCTTTTAGGTGTCAGAATCTCAGATGTCTGAAGGGCCTTTAGAGTCTTGCTTTAGATAAATATAGCTATGACTCAATAGCTCTGCATGTGGCAGTGAAGAGCTTAGGATGAAAAACCTTTGAGAAAGATCCAGAGTGACGTGTCTGAGATCTATGTGTATGCCACAAATGCAGGCATGACTCTGATATTGAAGTAGAACCATCTGTTCTCCATGAATGTTGCTTATATACAAAGAAAAGATGATTAGCTACAACAATTAATAAACCAAAATACTGTGCTTTCATAAGGATGTTAATAACTAATATGCTGGCTACTTCCTTGCATGTGGGCAGAACAGGTAACAATCAAAAAAATAAAGCTAAAAATATTACAGTTACCCCTAAGGGCCATGGGATCCAGTCATGTCTCGGATTAGAATCATCACTGCAGAACCCTTTTCTTCGGCACAGTTCTAATTACAGATGCACATTAGCTTCAGTGGTGAAGCAAAGGTATTCTTTTTGTCCAGCCACTTTGCAGCAAAGTTACTTGCTAACAAATTTCCAGCAGGTTAGGTTTGGTCAAAGATAGAAATAAAGAAAGAAGCCTGGACGCAATTAGTGCAGTTAGGCAGATAATCAATTTTTCAGACTGTCTGAGTACTTGGGAATTATATGCATATTAAAAAAACACATTTGCCAATATTTCATTTTCAGTTAGTTGTAAAAGCACTATGTTTTTAATGAGATTTATTGTAAATATTAAAAAGTGCTTTTGCTACAGAGGTGCTTTGTCAGATCTACCTATCTGGATAGGAGGGTGCATTCCAGGGAATGATAGCGAACCCATTAAAATGCAAAATAAAAAATAAACACGAAAAGGCAAAAAAAAAAATACTTAAGACCAAAATGTTATATTGGTAGTGGTCTCTCTCTACCAAAATGTCAGTTTACCTCTGTATTTGGGTTATTTGTCATATCTGCAAATGTACCTACCTAGCTGTACAAAGGCCTGAGAGCCAAGCTGTGGCAGCATTTAAATAAAGACATTCTCATTATTATAGGTGTGCAATGCCAAAATTCAAGTGGGAGGGTATTAGGCCAGAGAGGAAACAAATCAGCTGTGTCTTAAAAGTTAAGTGTTTAATGTCGGTGGGTATGTTTGAGTCTAAACATAACACTTTGAGTTTAAGTTGATTAGTCCATCCAGGCGGTAAAAAAAGGAAGAACCACTGTTTATTCTTGAAAAAACCATGAAGAGTCACTCAATGTTTGGGTAAAAGTGAACCTTCTGTGCACCTTGGATCAACTTATGAATGATTACAAACCACGGTCACGCCATGCGTGTATGCTGTATTATCACAGCCAAGTAAGAATTAACAGAGGCTTGGGGAAGGAAATATGAGAACTAAATGGAGGAGTCATTGTTATATTTATGTTTATCTATATTTTATTTTATTTTTATTTAAGGATCAACCCAATGGTCATTGTAAAATGCTGAGATGTATAAATTACGAATGAGTTTTTTGTGTGTTTTAAATAAATTTGTGAGTAATTTCTAACTGCGAGCCATCCACATGTATGTGGCATCTTAACAAGACAAATGGACATCAAGATTTAGACTATGTTTAAAAGGCAGTGTGGTGTTTAGCTTCTAACTTGTAATTCATAACTACTAGCCATCCATGTGAGTGAGGCATGACAAACAAAATTTAGCTTCTGTTTGAAAGGCTGTGTGCTGTCAAGCTTCTGACATAATCTGACCGCCTAACTTATTCTTAAATTTTATTGCAAGCCTGAGGGGAAATCCAAGGATATAGGAAAGTATGCTGTGGGGGCTGGGAGGGAAAATGAATGTTCTTGGGGGGGGGGGTCTATATCATATATCAAGCAAGCTATTCGGTGAATGTTTATGAGTCAAACACTAATAAGCAAAAACACTAAATATCAAATGTTCATTTTAGTGAAACATTTCACTGGGTTAAAAAACAATTGGCCAAGCCAGCAAACCACAGAAAAAGTTCACCAAACAAAACCCATTGTAGTGGGGGGGCTGTGCCCCCACACCCCCCAACTAAATATACCAACTCCGAGATCACACTACATTGGAGAAACGGGCAAATCCATGATGATGGCAGACTGGTTGTTTTCCCAGTGAAACATTTAGTTTAAATCAATGTTCAATATTTAGTGTTTTCGATTATTAGTGTTTGACTAATAAGTGTTCGCTGAATAGTTTGTTCGATTATATGATATAGACCTTTTCTTAAGCCAAGCAGTCCTCATGTCCAAGACTAACAAATATGGGGACAGAGGGAGCACACATTGTATGTTGTGTCTGTACACGAATAATTACATTTTAAAATCAAGAGATTAAATGTGAAATATGATTATGTGGAAATGTGTTATTGAAAATAAAGTTAGCAAAACAGTTGGAGTCAGGGTGAACAGACAATTATTTTATTGTCTAGCTGCATGAAAACTGGGAAACTGAGAGATATAAAAATCCCCACTGATACTTTCTGGTATTCAGTGAAATAGGACCAAGATAAACGAGCACTGTGTGTGTGTGTGTGCATGTCTACTTAGGGGAGTCGGAATAAAAAGAAGGACCAGAGATAAAGGGCAGTTAAATGCTGCAGCAAGCCTGGCTACAGAACCAAATAATATAGAACCAAATAAAATATAGTATATATAGGAGGTGAAGTATCTTGCCCTGCATACAGTCCATTGATTATATCAGGAGATTCATGCCAGTATTAAGTAGGTCGAAGCAATAATAATAATAATGTGAAAAGACAAATGAAACAGTATGAATTGAGATGATCAAAAGTTGAAAATTAGGGATTAAAAGATTGAATCACTACCTTATTATCATTGGAGTCCATATTATGCCTGAGGTCCTGGGAAACAGAACGACAATTAAACATTAAGCTTATTAACCATTGAGTCCATATCGACCTAAAGTCCTGGGGAACATAGGGATCCAGAAATGTGTTATAATTTCATAGTATAAGTGATGGTCCAGTTTTATTTTGAGTTAGTATGTAGTTAATAGACACTGATGTGTTTAGGCCAGAGTATTTGTTGGCTTGGAGCCTGATTTGCCATTCAAGTTCCATTTTTTCTAGTCCGTCATTGGTTTTGCCTTCATATGGATCTCGGGTTAGCTGTTCTGTGATGAAGAAGGAAAAGTTACTGTGGGCTGGCTTATCCTTCACATGCTTCGCTAAAGCACTATTGGGTGATTTTTACCTGATGTCCGTGTAATGCCTTGCAATCAAAGTTTTAACTTTATTGATAGTTTTGCTGATATAAAAAGCCTGGCATTTGTGGCACTTTGCTCTATAG
>NC_056726.1:1390693913-1390708913 GCF_019279795.1 Protopterus annectens
AGGAAATCTCAATACCCATACCTCCATTCTGTAAGTTCTACAGCTCAGGCACAGAAAGCAGAAATACCTCCATTCAGAAAGCAGAAATACCACTACCCATATGTCCGTTTTGTAAGTTCTGCAGCTCAGGCACAGAAGGCAGAAATACCTCCAACCCGACAATACCTCTGTTCGGAAAAAGCTCAGGTGCAGAAATACCTCAGTTCCATTAGAAAGCAGAAATAACCAGCCAACTCCATTCTGTTTCTGCACTAGCCATTTCATCCAAACAGCCAGCCGGACAGCTGGAGCTGACATCACCGATGACGTCAGCTCAAAAGCGCGAAAGAAAAGTAATTTAAAAATAAAATCAGGAATGAAGGTTTGGCTGGGAGGTATGCTTGCAACTATAAAAGTGAGGGGGCTCCCCCTCCCCCTTGTTCTATGGTTCCAGCGCCCATGGCCAAGGTATAAAACTGGGAGTCTTTATCTTCTAGTGTGTTGCATGCTGCTTCGTGTTTTATAAGACTGGCCTTGGTTAAAGACTGTTGGGCCTTATTGTGTGAAAGTAGTATGCTCAATAGTCTTAGTCCAGTGTCCCTGAGGATATTGTTCCATTTTTTTTCATTAGATCTGATGTCACGACAACAGAGTGTTTTTTGGATTGTGAAAGTAGTAAGTTCACGTGTTCATCCATTTTGCACAGGCTGGATGAACTAATTGGCTTAAACTCAAAGAGTTATGTTTAGATCTGCACCTACCCACCAATGTTAAGCACCTTACTTTTAAGACACAGCTGATTTGTTTTCTGTCTGACCCAATAATCCACAAGCTTCAATCTCAGCACTGGGTACCTATGATATTGAGAAGCTCTTTATTTAAATACTACCACAACTTGGCTCTTAGGCCTTTGAAAAGCTAGGTAGGTACATATGCAGACATGGCAAACACAACACAGATACAGTGTTAGACTCTTGTTTTGGTAAACCTAGGGAGGCCACTTCCAGTATAATGCTTTGGTCTTAAGTATTTTTTTTATTGTTGTTTTGCCTGTTCATGTTTATTTTTTATTTTGCGTTTTCTTGGGTTCCCTATTATTCCCTGGAATGTACAATCCTATCCAGATAGGCAGATCTCATGAAGCACCTCTGTAGTGAATGTGCTTTTTAACATTTACTGTAGGCCTCATTAAAAAACATGCTGCTTTTACAACTTACTGATTTATTGAAAATGAAATATTGACAAATGTGTTTTTTAATATGCATATAATTCCCAAGGATCCAGACTGAAAAACTGATGATCTGCCTAACTACACTGAGTAAAGGATTGATCTGGAATTAATTGTCTGCAGGTTTCTTTCTTTCTTTGACCAAACCTAACCTGCTAGAAAATTCTCTAGCAAGTAACATTTCTCCCTAGTGGCCAGACAAGAAGAATACCTTTGCTAAACCACTGAAATTAATGTGGCACCGGTAACTAGAACTGCGCAAAAGAAAAGGGTTCTAAAGTGATACTTCTAATCCGAGATGTGACTGGCTGCCACAGGTAACCATAGGATTTTTAGCTTGGCTTCAGCAATTGAAAAAGTAATTAGTGTGATCATAGAGAGAATCAGTACGTATCAATATCAAACAAATCCTTGACAGTCCAACTTGCTTTACAAAGGATAGTGTGCACCTTTTGTTCAGAGGCTTCCTCATACTGGCTAAAGCCCTTGCTGCCACCATAGTGCTATTTCTAGGCAGAAAGCTCAGTTAATGAACATTCCAACATTACAAATACTTCAATATTAAATAAGGATCAAATTAAGGTGGCTCTTCTCAATGCCAGAATTTTTAACAACAGTTTGCTCTGCCTTGAGGTACTTTTGTATTTGGAAAAAAAACTATATATATATATATATATATATATATATATATATATATATATAAAATCACTAAAACGTGGTTTAAATGCACAGAAATCACCCCCTCTATACCTGGGGTTTAGTGCCTGCCCTTTTTTCAGATCCAGTGGCTATTGTTGTTGCTTCTCCATGTTTGTCAGAGACCATATCACCTCTGGACAGATTCTCATAGACCCATAAATGGAACTTATCAAAATGGAAATCACACAAAACAAAATCCATTTTTTACCTGTTACAGGACACATTCCATGACCCCAAAAGTTCATGTCAGGTTTCTAAACATCATAGATGAACTCTTAAATAAAAAAAATGGATGTGGGGGTTTGCATAATAGTGTTTACATCACAGACACACAGTACAGGGTTTGATTCTCACCTTTGAAGTGAAAATGGCTAGACTTAAAAATGTCCTGCAAGGGCAGCCAGCCAAGTAATGACTGCTGTACCTACACCTCTAACGTAGAATATGCCCAGACATTTTTATGTCTAACAACACTAGCACTCAGCATCACAGCCCCTCTAACATCACCCTACTTGAACAACATTACAATCCCCAGCATGTCACCCTACCTCATCCTCACTTCCAACATTCATTAACTACCCCTTACTCATCTCACCCTCACTCTTTAACCACACCACCTATGACCAACATCCCTACAAACTCCTCCATTATCAAAGCAAATCTAGGGTATCCATACAATGTGACTTAGCCTTCTCCAAATACCTGAAAACCGTAATAAACATTGCCTCTCACCTACTATGCAGTGGTGATATCAACCCAACCCAGGTCCAATAACAGGTCCTACAAATCACCAGAATCAGCCTAAAACCAATACTAGCCTACTTAAGAGAAAATCCGATATTCTAATAATAAATCATAACATAAGAAGTATCCTTAACAAAACCACTGAACTCCATGCAACCATAGCATTATACTTACCTGACATCATCTTCCTCACAGGAACATGGCTTAAACCACACATTAAAAATGAAGAAGTACTTCCCCCTGGTTATAGCATAGTACACAAAGACCACACAGCTGAAAGAGGTGGTGGAGTCGCTCTCCTATATCAAAACAACATCAATGTTGAATTATTTAACATAGAAACCCCTGCAATTAATAATCCAGAGATCCTACTTGCTAAGGTAAGACTAAATACACAAAAACAGCTAAATAACTTAGGATCATATATCCCTCCAGGAGATAACATCAAAACCCTAGAATCTCTTCTCCAATGGACATCAGAAACCCTCCCCCATGAAACCATTATACTAGGTAACTTCGATATTGATTGGACCTCACTTAAATAGCCCCACCCCTCAAATCATATTAACCTTTATGGATTCTCACAGCTTATACAAACCCCTACTACGGTAGACAAAACCTCAAAAAGAATCAATACTAGACTGGATTCTCACCAATCACCCATCTTCCACCTATAATTTTGATACACTACCAGACATTCTAAGTGACCACCTCCCAACCTTCGTCATCAGAGACCAAACTAAACTCACTAGAACTAGCTCTCTTAAACACATCAGATACACTAAAACCTTCAGGGCTGATGACCTTAATACAGCCCTTAAACACTCTAACTAGTCCTCTCTTTTAACACTTCCTTTAGATGAAGCAGTTGAGTATCTCAACACTATGTTCTTAGGCCTTCTCAACCAACTTGCTCCACCAAGACAGATCCACACTAAAACCATATAGGCCCCATGGCTTACCAAGACCCCTAGGCAACTTATGAAACAAAGGGACAAAGCATGGGATACCTGGCGCAAAAACAAAACTACTCCTAATAGGCAAACATTCTTAACAACTGACAAACACTTTAAAAAAGCAAATCAGACTAGATAAACAAAATACTATAGTGAAATTCAAACTAAGCATAATACCAACCCACAAAGGTTCTGGGCTGCTATAAACCGTATTCTCCAACCAGGTAAATCACCATCTCCTCATCTAAACATAGACACCACCTCTATAAATATAGCCACCCAATTCAATGAGTTCTTTACTAACTCTATATTAAAGCTGTCAGCACTCCCACACTCCTCAACCCCCACTATACTATATAACCCATCACATAATGCTAAGTCCTTCACCCTCCAACCTGTACCAAATTATACAATCTATAGACACCTAACCAAACTTAAACCCACCGCCTTAGCAGTCGACAAACTACCTGCCAAATTCCTACAAATAGCCGCCAAAGCCATTTCCTACCCAGTCTCTATAATCATTAACAGATCAAACTCAGAACAAAAGTTGCCACATCTCTGGAAAAGATAATCTCCTACATTATACCAATTCACAAAGGGGGCAACTCCACTGAGTTAACAAACTACTGTCCTATAGCTATACTTTCCCCACTGGCTAAAATAATGGAAATATGTATCCACACCCAAGTCCTAACACATCTCCTCTACAACAATCTTCTTGCTGAAACTCAACACAGATTCCACCCCAACCATAGCACTGCCACTGCACTCATCCATTTTAGTAACCTAATAAATATGCATCGCAACAACGGCCAACTAGTGTCTGCAGTTTTCCTTGACTTATCAAAGGCACTTGATACAGTCTCCCATACAAAACTAATAACATCTCTCTCAGAATTAAAACTAACTACCCCCACTCTATTATTGTTTCAGGACTATCTCTCCCAATGCCAACAAGCTGTTCAGTGGAAAAACTCCCTTTCCCCCTACTTCCTGTAAAACTAGGAGTACCCCTAGGATCATGCCTAGGACCCCTACTTTTCCACCAATGTCAAAGATACAACAGCAAATAATTCAACTAATATTGAGATTTTTAACATACAAATGCAAGATACAACTCTTCTTTGACTTTGCAAATAAAAACATAAAGTATACTTTTTTTTCTTCTTCCTAAGTATCCGTATTAAGGTTCTTTTGAAGGAAATTAATAAGCAACTTTTAATTGTAAGCAGCAACTTATTGCATAATTTTGGAAAACATTGCGCAATGCAGCCATTAATTTTCGACTACTTATATTTATCATTTAGTATTAGGTTTGTGGGTCTGGTATTAATTCCTCCAGAAGACTTACACTTTCAAGCAAATGCTGATCAGACATTCCTGTGTAACAGGAAGAAGTCTTCTCAATGTAACCCACAAAAACAGAATGCAAAAGCAATTCCTGAAGTATTTCTGAGTAGTTTACATTTTCTAACTATATGATTTTTCTAGCAAGGAATCATACCATTTCACATTACTTTAGGCAGAATGTTTGAAGGGCTCAGAACTTGGTCTCAAATTCATTAATGGGTCAGATCAGTGAGGTATAAACTGTGATATTCACCTCTCTTATGTGACTAGGCATACCCTTAAAAGCTAGATGAGTTAGTGTCTATGTTTCTCTAACTTCAATAGACACACACACTTGTGAAAGATTAGATTGTCTTTTACTGTTATACCTAGTTTTCAAGATTGCATCATTTTTCAGATCCAACCATTTATTTTAAATTATAATGTATGTCATTCGTACTAAACCTCAGGTTGATCCATTTATTGGAATCAAAGTTGCAGTCACTGTATGAAGCATGTCTCTTTACAGAGTATCTCTGAGAACTTTAACGTCTGTTAATGAAATAATCATTCACTTAGTTTACAATCATCAGCATATCTGGGTAGCTCTAGCTTGTGTTTCAGTTTTCCTTCTAAGAAGTGTTAAGAACATATGTGGTGTGAGTTATAATGCACAACAGGACAGAAGTATAATCATTAGCAGCCCTGGTCTTATTAAAATGCTCAACAGCTTATTATACCATGACCCCCCATTAATATTCCAAAACGTGCACGTTGATTGGCCAGCATGCACATTGTAAATCGACTTATACTAATGGAAAAAGGTCCGGTCGCCCGGACATTTTCCATTAGTATAAGTCTCTTTTAAAACACTGTCTCGCTATGTTAAAAGAGTTTAACATAGCGACACAGGTTTAAAAAAAGCAACGGACATCTCCGTTGCTTATTTTAAAGCTGTCTCGCTATGTTAAACCCATTTAACATAGCGAGACAGGTTTTTAAAAAAAAAGCAACGGAGAAAGCAAGATCTCCATTGCTTTTTACTATTTCGCTATGTTAAATGGGTTTAACATAGCGAGACAGCTTTAAAATAAGCAACGGACATCTCCATTGCTTATTTTAAAGCTGTCTCGCTATGTTAAACCCATTTAACATAGTGAAACAGTAAAAAGCAATGGAGATCTTGCTTTCTCCGTTGCTTTTGGCCACAGCTCTGATGTACTGCGAGGCATGCAGTACATCAGAACTGCCGCGGATACCAGACAGCTGCGGAAGGGCAGCAAAGAGGCATTATACAATGCCATTATTTAAGAAAAGTAATTATTTCTTTTCTTAAGTAATGTCATAGTATAATAGCAATAACCCACTTCTGGGTGTGGGTAATGCGGATTTACCCACGGTTGTCTTTGTTTGGTCCCTCGGGCTTCGCCCTCAGGACCAAACCACGCCAACCGTGGGTAAATCCCGCATTACCCACACCCAGGCATGGGTTATTGCTATAATAATGTAGGATCAGCAACTCCTGACACTCAGTACCCTTAACTGCAGCTGCTCAGAAACCTTTAGCATGTTTACCCTATTCAGCAGCAGCCAATGAGGGTGTCAGGGGAAGTGAGACAACCAGGCTCTTCTGCTTCTGCAGACACTTTGAGAACATGAAAAGACACAACCACCCATTTAGAATATGTAATTTGGAGCTTTGCAAACTGCATAACAACAGTCCAAAAGTACATAAATACAGATATAACAAAATATTTGTCTCATATTTAATGGATTTCTTTGATTTTATTTATTTATTTGTTTATATCTGCTGACTTGAAATGTCCAACTAGGTAAAATACTCATTTTCAGCCAAGGCCCAGGGAGAAAAGCACCACAAAAAGTGAAAAAGTATTATATACACGTTCACAGTACAAACATTTAATAAGGTAATATTTGCTTTAGTAAATACTAAACTGATTAAATACTCTACAAAAAATTAAAGAAATCATGGTAGCAGTAAGTCAAAATCATGATAAGAGTATCAGGTCATGAAAGGAGACAGAAACATTAAAACATTTTAAATAATCTGCATAAAACAGTATTATACCACTTCTCTGAAGAGGTGAATACAGGGATGCTGAACAGGCATTTAAGAAGTTATTAATAAAAGTAACATTAGTTACAAGATCATTTGCTTTAAAGACTGGTGGTGATTTTCAGTATGTTGTAGGATAAACTTATCAGGGAGGTATATTTTTGTAAAATGGGGTAAGTGAAACTTTAAAGCTAGCTAGTTGTGTAATCTGTTTCATGGCGAGATGGAGGTTGTTCCATAATTCAGAGGTATAAGTAGACTATAGTTCCCTGAAGGTGTGATAAGTTTTATTGGCTGAGACAAGGTATTGAGATTTTAAGCTAAGACCTCTTGAAGGAGAGTAGCAAGAGATGGACATTTTATGTGTTTGGTGGAGCATCTTATTTATAGTTGAGTTAGGCCAAAGTAATCAGAGAGATGTTTGAGTGTGATACAGTGATGGGAATTGTTGAGCAGGTTAGCTGAAAACTTGGCTTTTTTATTGCAGCATTGTTCAACTTTTTAAAGCATGTCATTAGAATGCATCTGGATGACCTACTTGCTTGGACATCTAGGCCAATAGATATCTGGTGTAAATTGATGTTCCTTGACTTTACTCTATATCTGTGTCGGTGTACCTCCTTTCATCTTACACTTCAGACTTATAATGTCACTCACCTGTTAACTTGTTCAGATGATCTGCTGATCCAGTAAGACTGGGAGGTGCAGAGAGGAAGGAAGGACTAGAGCATCACTAATACAGCTCCCAGTAATTGCTGCTTAGTTTCTTTCTGGTGCACCCTAGCTTCTCCTTGCACACTAGGCAAGAATGTGGTGGGCACCTCTTTGGTGACAGTCCTTAAGTGACGCATCTACCATATCTTACCTTACAATGTCTTTGTCATGAACTCCCAGCCTACACCAGAGACCATGATGCTGTGCCGACCGCCAACATATCCAGTTATTCTCCTGCCTGAGAGTGGCAAGCAGGCAGTGCCTTTATCATTTTTCTCCTATTCCATGTTGGCATATCCAGCACTGTATGTACACATCAAACTTGGTTCCTTTATGTCATAGTTAGGGCTTCATGCCTCTGTGCTGCAGGGCTAATGCTATAATTACTGACATTTTTGAATTGGTCAGCTTGTTTTGTCCATCTGAAAGATCAACGTGAGTGTTTCTTTGTTTAAAACAGTAGTAGCAGTCTTCAATGTCTCACCAGAGTAGCCAGAGATTAGCAAAGCATTATGCGGAATCCACTGAAAAAAATTCTGCACCACTGCGGCTGTGTATCCTTATTACAAGAGAAGGTATTTATCTCATCCAGTGAGAATATTAGAAGTTCTATGTCACTCAATATTGAATGTAAGGAAGTAATGGTGTACCTCTCAGGCTGAGTTAGCTCAGAGTTAGTACATTAAGAGCCATGGAAATGTAAGGGGTGCAGAGCCTTCCTCCTGTAAAAATGCTGATTCTGAGGGTTTTTACTCAGTAATTTTGTATTGTCAACTGTGCTATTTAGATTATGTGGCGCTGATTTTAATGCACATGATATATTGGTATTTATATAGAAAGACGGGTCTATGTCATAAAACCAAAAATGCAAATTCTCAAATGCTCACATGTGCAAATAATCAAAAACTCGAAAATGGTATTGTGGGGGGCTGCACCCACCACACCACCCACTAAATATATATTCCTGCTCCAAGATTGCACTACAGTGAGGAACGGGCAATTATTTTGATCTTCACTGTACTGCGATCCCAAAATACCAATTCCGTGTTTCTGATTATTCGCTCATGTGAGAGTTCGAGAGTTTGCATTTTCATCTTTCTGAAGTAGACCCAGAAAGACTATACACTGACAACTTCAACTTCTAGAGAACATGTAAAAAATCTATATCTATAGCCATATTTCAATTTTTTCAAATGATACAAGCTAATTAACAAAAAAAAATGTACATAGAACAAATATGTCAAAAACAAGTTATGAAAAAAAGACAGCATAACGAGTATGTATATGAGTGCTAGAAGATATTAGAGTATAGCCAGTTATGAGGCAAGATAGGAAGACAGTTGCAGGGAGAGGACAAGTATAGAGTAAAAACAGAAGAAAACCCTAAGTAGTATGTAGGTGAGAAATCATCTTAGATAGGAAAGTAGTGTAAGAATACAGTAAATGGAAGTTGAGAGGACATCAGTATGATTAGTAAAGTTTGTTGATATATAGGAGATGGGCAGAAATTTATGGGGGACAGCAAGATAAGTTATGCTGGGTCATTGCAAAGGCATAACCATGACTCGCGGAAGGTTTCTTTTAGTGCTGCCTTAAGGGAGCTAGATATACTGATAGTTCTTACTTGTAGTAGTAGTTTGTTCCAAACATTTATGATGGAATAGCTGTAAAGTAGTTTGCCAATATTTTTATTGGGCCTATAAACTTGCAGTAGGTACTGTTGAGGGCTACGGAAAGCATGTCTGAGAGTGTACGGGTGGATGGCATTAGTGGATCATGTAAGACACAGTGAACTGTGAGAAGCTGGGGTAGTAGAATTTGGTGCTGAAATTCTACCCATTGCAGGTTTTTAGGGCTATACAGTGATGGGTGTGATAGGGTAGGTTAGAAGCAAATCTTGTAATTTTGTTGTAGGTAAGTTCTAATTTAGTGAGGAGATTAGATTGGAGGTTTGTGAATATAAGGCAGCATAGAATAGTTTGTGGAGTAGAAAGGCTTGTGCAAGGGAGAGTGGAGGAATAAGTGAGAAATGTATTATGTCTTTATAGTAGTCTGAGTTTTTGATGAGCCTTTTTAATGCATTGCCGTTTGTGAAGATTAAATTTTAGGTGGTCGTTGATAGTAATTCTGAGCAGTTTTGTGTGAGGTTCAGCGGAGATGGCTGTGTTGTTCAGGAAGGTGACACAAAAGGTAGTTTTATGATGCTGGAAAGTTGTTGGGAGGAATAGGAGAAGTTTAGTTTTCTTAGGGTTCAGTAGCAGTTGCTTAGAAGTAAGCCATCTTTCATCAGAGTGAAGGGACTCTTGGGTGAGGTTATGAAGGCTGGTAATGTTGTCAAAACAACAGATGATTGTGGAATCATTCACATTTTGAATAATAGTAGAGAGTGGACAATAAGAGTGAAGATCATTAATAAAGATATTAAAAAGTAGGAGTCCAAGGATGGAGCCTTGGGGCACCCCAATTTGAACAGGTAGAAAGGGAGAGAAGCTAGACTGCCATTTTACAGCCTGGCATCTGTTAGAGAGGTAGCTGGAGAACCAGGATAGGGTAGAGTTAAAAAGGTTAAGCGAAGCAAGTCTGGACAGAAGTAGTTTGTGGGAAACAGTGTCAAAGGCTTTGGACAGATCAAGATATAATCTGGAGACTAACTTTATTGTCACAGGATTTTGCAATGGTATTAATGAAGGATATAAGAGCAGTAGCAGTATTGTGTTTTGGTTGAAAACCATGCTGAGAGGGAGTAATAAGATTTTCTTGAAGGAGGTAATTAAGGAGCTGTTTGTGTATGCATTTTCCAGAATTATAGACAGGAGATATAGGATGGCAATTGGTCTGAAGTTAGAGGAATCGGTTGCATTACCACCTTTGTGAAGGGGAATGACACAGAATTTTTTCCAGATATTAGGCACAGTGTTTTCTTGAATGGATCTATTGAGTAATATGGAAATGGGGAAAGTGATAGAATTAGCAGCTATTTTCAGGAATTGTGGAGGTATGTTATCAACTGATGGAGAACAAGTTTTAAGTTTTGAGAGAAGGAGCTTGATGGATGCTTCGCTAGGGACGGCTTGCACCTGTCATCCCTGGGCTTTTGGATATTGGCAAAGGCTCTTGCTACCCCCATAGTGCCTTTTTTAGGCAAGGCTCAAAATACAAACCCACCTCCATAGGTATCACAAGGGATAAGAAACTAAGAGTAATGCTACTCAATGCCAGAAGTCTAAACCTCAAGATGCATGCACTCGAACCTCTCCTTAGCATGGAGAACATCGATATCTGTGCAGTAAAAGAAACCTGGTTCAAGGCTCCCGAGAGCACCCCAGCACTACCAGGTTATACCTCATACCATGCTTTTTGGCCCCAAAACTTGGACCGACCCACAAAAGGAGGGGGAGTATCAATATTCATCAAAGATACCCACACCTCCAGGTTGGTGGCACAGCACGAAGCATCAGAGACTATCCATGTGCAACTAACAGTGGGTAAAACTGCCTTCCAGTTTATAGCCTGCTACAGACCACCCTCCCTAACCCAGGAACCCCACTCGGCCTTCCTGAGAACACTGGAAAATATGAAGGTCTCTCCAAATACCATTATATTGGGCGAGTTCAACTACCCAAACATAGACTGGGAGCATTACTCTAGCTCCAACACCCTAGCCCAAAGGTTCCTAGAATTTATAAACTCAAATGCTATGGAACAACTTGTTACCACTCCCACAAGAGGGGAAAACATACTGGACCTGATCATTACCAACATGGGGACTCTATGCTCCAGACCAGAAGTGCATTCCTCACTGGTAAGATCAGACCGTAAACTAATCTCACTGGATATTCACATCCCAACACCACCCCCTGTCCAGAAAACCACAGTGAAAAACTTCTCTAAAGCAAATTTCACACTCCTCAAAACTGAGGTGGAATCCTTCAAAGCCCCCGGGCCTGTGGAAAATACGGCCCAGACCGCAGAATCCTTTATAAACGCATTCTATGAACACCTTCAGGAATGCATGGATCATGCGATCCCAAATAAAACCAAGACCCAATCCTCCAAAGGCAGACGTCCTCTCTGGTGGACCCCAGCCATAAACAAACTATACAATAGAAGGAGGAAGCTACTAAATGATAGAGCAAAATTCCAAAAAGGGAAGGCATCTCTGATCAGTATTAGCAAAAGAACTACGGCCACTCATAAAATCGTCTAAGGCCAGCTTCGAGAGAAAAATTCCACGGGACACTAAGGATAATCACAAGGCTTTCTTTTGTTATGTTAGGAACCTGGGTGGTAATTCCCAGATATGCTCAGAATTAGTCCAAAATGACAAAAAATACACCGAACCCACAGACATTGCCAACATCCTAGCTGACAGGTTCAGCACAAACCCCCCCCCCCCCCCAAAAGACAAAAAAATATCCCAGCAGAGTGCTGCCCCTGACATCTCAGATGCTCAGGTAAGAGCCACCCTCTCCAAAGCAAAAAACACAGCATCAATGGGACCAGACGGTGTCCCGGGCTGCATCCTACATGAACTTCAAGAAGAGCTAAACCCAAACATAAAACTACTGTTCAGTCTCAGCCTTACTACAGGATATGTACCCAAAGAGTGGTGTACAGCAACTGTGGTCCCTCTCCACAAAGGTGGTGCCTCAACAGATCCTGGAAACTATCGCCCCATAAGCCTGACTAGCTTGGTCTGCAAAGCTATGGAAAGGATCATCATGGACCTCATAAATAAAGATATTAGGGACCTACAGACACTGGATCCTACCCAGTTCAGCTTTGTTAAGGGCAGATCCTGCCTCTTAAACCTGGTTGATTTCTTTGAAACAGTCACCAAGGCCATTGACGAGGGGAAGGTGGTCCACACAGCCTACCTGGACCTCGCAAAAGCCTTCGATACAATACCCCACTCAGGCATTATAGATAAGCTCACCAGCTTAAATATAAACCCCTATGTCACTAGATGGGTTGCAAACTGGCTCAAGGACAGAACTCACATGGTTAGAATTGCTGGAGCTAGTCAGACTCCAAACCAGTTACAAGTGGCATCCCACAAGGCTCAGTCCTGGGACCTCTCTTGTTCGGTATATATTTCTCGGAGGAACAGGCCAACACGGAAGGACTGTGGCTGACCAAGTTCACAGATGACTGGAAACTGGGTGCCATAATCGACTCTCCAGCCGACACAAGCATCCTCCAAAAGGGCCTCATAGAAACAGACAACTGGTGCCAGAGCCATGGCCTCAAGCTAAACGCCAAAAAGTGTATAGTCATCCCCTTTGGCAAAAACAAAGTGCCCACAAATTACCACATAGGTGGTAATCCATTAAGTACAGAAGAAGTAATTAGGGACCTGGGGACCCAAGTTGATAGCAATCTCTCATTTGACAACCACGTGGCCAAAGTGGTTAGAAAAACATTTTATATAGCCTACCTAATCATGAAGGGATTCACATCTAGATCGGGGAGGTCATCATGCCTCTTTACTCATCTCTCATCAGGCCCATAATTGAGTACAATGCCCCTTTTGGGATGTACCTTACCAGACACCTGCAGCAACTGGAAAGACCCCAAAAGTACCTCACCAAGAGGATCAAAGGGCTCAAACAGATGCCATATGCTGCCCGGTTAAAGAAACTCCAGCTCTACTCAGTGGCATACCGCCTGTTCAGAGGCGATCTGTGCCTGATGTATAAAGCCATGTCCAACCCGGAATTAATGGACATGCTGCACCTCAGAAAATCCAAATCCCATCGAGCTATGCTCGAGAGACTTGAACCTCAGCACTGAAATAAATAGGACATGCTGGAGGGACAGATTCATAACCCAGAGGCTCCCTTCACTCTGGAATAAAATCCCAGTCCAGGTTAGGCAGAGTCCCTCATTGAGTCTCTTCAAGAGGAATCTTGATGAGTGGATGGGAGATCGTAGGTTTACCCCGGGTATCACTTCTGTGTCACTGTTAGACAGAGGCACAGTATACTAACCTCGAAAAAGGGCATAGCAAAATTAATTTAAAATGGGTGGCGAAAGCCAAACATACTCTGACTAGGCTTATAAATGCCCTAGGGCAGATAGCCTAGTATGAACCTATGAACCTATGAACCTATAAGTGTAAGAGAGAAGGCAGTAAAATGGGTAGACATAGGAGGTGTGGGGTTGCTGATATTGTCATTTTTGGTTATGGTGTAAACAGAATCAATAAAGAATGAATTAAGGAAAGTAGCGGTGTCAGTGGGAGAGCTATTAGGGCAGGGGTTAGGGGAAGATGCACATCCCAGATTTAGTAGTTTGTTTACAGATTGCCAGAATTTTTAGGGGTTAGAGGGAGGGTTATCAAGTGTTTTTTGGAAAAAGTTTTGTTTGTCAAGATTGACCCTTTTTGGTAAAGTTACAGAGCTCTCTGTATGTTTGAAGATTGGTGGATGATTTGAATTTTTTCCATTTTTTTCTATACACTATTTCTCTTATTCATAAGTGTTTGGGTGTTGAGTAAGCCGGTGTGTGGGGGGGGGGGGGCAAAAGGAGTTTTGAGTCTTAGTTTCCTAATGGGTTCCATGGAGTCGAGTGTTTCTAGAAAGATGTTGTTAATAGCTAGGGCTGCTTCCTCTAGAGAGAGATTATGGAGGAAGGACCAGTTAATTGAATAAAGCAGATGGTTAAAAGTGTCTGAATTAAAATTTGGGAGCTTATGACAGTTTTAGTAAAGCTGGGGTTTGTGTAGCTAAGGAGAATCTCTAATAATGAAGGTGAGATGATGAACACTAAGGGTGTCAGGGAGGGTAGATGGGTTATAGTAGAAATTAGGACTGGAGGTGAGGACCCAATTAATAGTGGAACCTAAGGTAGTGTGTCTGTTTAATTGGGTTGGATCCATGATAAGCTGGTTGAAGCCAAAGAAGTTGATTAAGGAGTTTGGGGATCAGTGTCAAGGGTGTTCCAATCAATGTTTGCATCATCCATGACAGTGGTTTCATAGAGGATGGTTTGAGTGATCCAAGAGAAAAAGTTTTCTAGGATAAGGATGTTATTTCCAGGGGGGATGTAGGTAGACACAATAGCTAACTTCTTACGAGGTCTGTTGTATAGCTTATTTATGGACCCCGGCCATAAATAAGCTATACAACAGAAGGAGGAAGCTACTACATGATAGAGCAAAATCCCAAAAAGGGAAGGCATCTCTGATCAGCACTAGCAAGAAACTACGATCCCTCATAAAATTATCTAAGGCCAGCTATGAAAGAAAAATTGTGCAAGACACTAAAGAT
>NC_056726.1:1390713913-1390716413 GCF_019279795.1 Protopterus annectens
ACAGCAAGTACAAATATGACTCAGTCATTGTACATGCGGTGTGAATGACCTGAGGCACCTCCCTGGACTACATGAAAAGAGACATAGAGGAGCTCTCTGATTATGTAGCCCAGGCCAGTATGACCCTGACCCTGAGCAGCATCTTACCCTCACCAAGAATGATGCCACAGTACAAAGACAAAATGATCAGTTTTAACAATTGGCTTAATTACTGGTGTCATTCTAAGGGGATCCAATGTCTGTCTGCTTGGGATGACATGCTTGACAAGCCACACTGCTTCGCAAGGGATGGCTTACACCTGTCACCCCTGGGCTTCCGGATATTGGCCAAGGCTCTTGCCACCCCTATAGTGCCTTTTTTAGGCAAGGCTCAAATGACAAACCTACCTCCCGAGAAAACACAAGTGGAAAAAAAACTAAGGGTAATTCTGCTCAATGTCAGAAGTCTAAACCTCAAGATGCACGCCCTCGAAGCCCTCCTCAGTATGGAGAACATCGATGTCTGTGCAGTGACTGAAACTTGGTTCAAGGCTCCTGAGAGCACCCCAGCACTATCAGGTTTTACCTCATATCATGCTTTCCGGCCCCAAAACTTGGACCGAACCACAAAAGGAGGGGGAGTATCCATTTTCATCAAAGATACCCACACCTCCAGGTTAGTGGCAACGCACGAAGCATCGGAGGCTATCCAGGTGCAACTAACCATAGGCAAAACTGCCTTACAGTTTGTAGCATGCTACAGACCACCCTCTCAAACTCAGGAACCCCACACAGCCTTCCTAAAGACACTGGAGAGTATGAATGTCTCTCCAAATACCATAATTTTGGGAGACTTCAACTACCCAAACATAGACTGGGAACATTACTCAAGCCCCAACACCCTAGCCCAAAGGTTCCTAGAATTCATAAACTCAAATGCAATGGAACAACTAGTCACCATTCCCACAAGAGGAGACAATATACTAGACCTGATCATCACAAACATGGGGACAAAATGCTCCACTCGAAGTATATCCCTCTTTGGTAAGATCAGACCATAAATTAATCTCACTGGAAATCCACATCCTGCCCCCACCCCCTGCACAAAAGACCACAGTGAAGAACTTCTCAAAAGCAAACTTCACACTTCTTAAGACTGAAGTGGTATCCTACAAGGCCCCTGGGCCAGTGGAAACCACAACCCACACTGCTGAATCCTTTGCAAATGCCTTCTATGGGCACCTTCAAGAATGCATGGATCATGCAATCCCAAATAAAACCAAGACCCATTCCCCCAAAGGCAGGCACCCGGTCTGGTGGACCCCAGCCATAAACAAACTTTACAACAGGAGGAGGAAGCTACTACATGACAGAGCAAAATCCCTAAAAGGGAAGGCGTCTCTGATCAGTACTAGCAAAAAACTACGATCACTCATAAAATCATCCAAGGCCAACTTTGAGAGAAACATCGCAAAAGACACAAAAGACAATCACAAGGCCTTCTTTAGCTATGTTAGAAACCTGGGTGGAAACTCCCAGATATGCTCAGAGTTAGTCCAAAATGACACAAAATACACTGAACCCACTGACATTGCCAACATTCTGGCAGACAGGTTCAGTGCAAATTTCTCTTCCCCCCCCCAAAAGGAGAAATAACTATCCCAGCAGAGTGTAGCCACCCTAACATCTCAGATGCCCAGGTGAGAGCCGCCCTCTCTAAAGCTAAAAACACAGCATAAATGGGACCGGATGGTGTCCCGGGCTGTGTGCTACATGAACTCCAAGAGGAACTAAACCCACACATAAGGCTGCTGTTTAATCTTAGCCTTACTACAGGATACGTACCCAAAGAGTGGCGTACGGCAACAGTGGTCCCACTTCACAAAGGCGGTGCCTCTACGGACCCTGGAAATTACCGCCCCATAAGCTTGACGAGCCTGGTCTGCAAAGCTATGGAGAGGATCATTATGGAACTCATAAACAAAGACATTGGGGACCTACAGACATTGGATCCTACTCAATTTGGCTTTGTCAGGGGCAGATCCTGCCTTTTGAAATTGGTCGACTTTTTTGAAACAGTCACGAAGGCCATTGATGAGGGTAAGGCAGTTCACACAGCCTACCTTGACCTTGCAAAAGCCTTTGACACAATACCCCACTCGGGCATCATAGACAAACTCACCAGCTTAAATGTAAACCCATATGTCACAAGATGGGTTGCAAACTGGCTCAAGGACAGAACCCACAGGGTCAGAGTTGCTGGAGCTATGTCAGACTCTAAGCCAGTCACAAGCGGTGTCCCACAGGGCTCAGTCCTGGGACCCCTCTTGTTCAGCATGTACAGGCAAACATAGGAGGATTGTGGCTGACAAAGTTCGCAGATGACTGCAAACTGGGCGCCATAATTGATACTCCAGTGGACACAAACATCCTTCAGAGAGGCCTCATAGAAATGGATAATTGGTGCCAGAGCCATGGCTTTAAGCTGAACGCCAAAAAATGTATAGTCATACCCTTTGGG
>NC_056726.1:1390721413-1390798913 GCF_019279795.1 Protopterus annectens
CATACCTCCTCTATGCATACCCAGTAAATGTTCTTCCAAGAAAGCATGTAGTGAGCAAACACTGGGCTATGGTCTATTTTCACAAATGAAGAAACTCTGCAAATGAACACCAGCTCTGGGAATGAACACATAATGCAGATTTCATTAAACTCCATTACAGAAAGCAGTGTGGTTTGTAAGCTACTGTCATGTACCCCCTGCACCCCCTGAGAAGAGATAAGTGGGCTCAGCCCTTTCACTCCTCTCCCTCGTGCTAGCTCCAGTAGGTGTTCCAGCCACTAAATGAACTCCAGTCCCCTGGGAATTTACATGTTACCCCTATCCATGATGGACATGGGTGCTAAACAAGGGGTGAATTTGTGGTTCCTCATCCATTCATCTGATTTTGTTTGAAGTGTGTAAGAGAAGTACTTTGCTTTATGAGGAGAAGAAGACAATTCCAAATAACTGGTATTTCTTATGATACCTATCTAGCCCTCTAACATGTTCTGTTTATATTGCAAAAGGGATTGAGATCTCTGTAACTGTTGTTTTTTATCCCTTCGAATGTGTGAATATGTAATAGGTCTGACAGTAGAGGGTCTTCTGCAGCTCCGTCCATGAGACAGAGATCACTTTTCAGTAGCCTGTATGACACCAACAAGAGGGAAAAGGCATTGGGGTGGTCTGCATAGCTTTTATGAATTAGGCCCTCCATTTTCTTAGTAAGAAAGCATTGTGGGCATTCAGGTTGTGTCAATTGTTTGGAAGATACATAGTGAAGGAGAGATTATACTCCATAATCAGCTGATGAGTGTAGAATACAGTGGAATGGCTGCATCCCTGGAGCTGGACACCATACCATTATTTAATGGCACAGCAAGGGTGGTGCCAGAGGGGCAATTGCCCCTGATGCTGTCTTGCATAGGGTCCAATCCACTTTAAAGAATTAATTACCTTTTTAAAGAAACAAATAGGTGGTGAAGAATTGCACTTAATATATAATGACAATCATTAGAATGAAGTTAAGAATTATAGTATAGACTTTTTCTTTACTTCAGAAAAATATATAGTAATTCACATTCTCTTATTCTGTCAAGGACTTAACACAGTACTAATATTTTCAATGTCCCTGAATGATCCCTGTCCAATTATTATTTCTGGATTTGTTTACCTATAAATCTAGATTTCAGTTGTGGGGTGGACAGGACTGGTAGGAGACTGGTGTGACAGATTAAAATGTGATGCATAAATGTAGTTTGTCTTTGCACACAATCAAATTACCTTTTTTGCAGAAACAGGTGGTGAATTGCACTTAATAAATAATGATAATAATTACAATTATAATACACTTCTTTACTTCAAAAAATGTATATTAATTCACATTTTCTTATTCTTTCAAGGACTCAAGTTAACAGTACTGATATAGTAAGTGTCTCTGTCTGATTATTTATTGATTTGTTCCTAGTTCCAATGAAAAAAAAGTCTGATTTACAATGAATGCATGGCAGAGGCAAAATGTTGTGGGGTGCCTTCCTTTCATTACTGCCAATACTGGTTAGTGTGCATTTGTTGTTGCTACAGAGGGCAGAAAGCGACTTTGTTGGCTGCTTTATGGAGTGGATAGATATAAGTTCTTAATTCATCATAGTTGTTTTTAGAGGGCCTCGGTGGTGCAAAGAGGGCCAAGGTGGTACAGCGGTTAGCATTGTCGCCTCACAGCAGGAGGTTCTCCCGTTCGATTCTCAGCTGGAGCACCTTCTGTGTGGAGTCTGCATGTCCTCCCCATGGTCAAGTGACATCTAAAGACATTTAGTTAGGTGTGTGCGTGAATGGGTGAGCCTTCTTTGAAGGTTGGGCATTGGGCTGGCAGCTCGGTACCGTAAAAATCCACTGCAATCATTAGCAGACCAGAGTTCTGCTGTTACGACCCCTAACTGGGAAAACCCAAAAGAAAAAGAAGAAATTGATGGATTTTCAATCAATCCTACACTGTTTTATAGGGAGGAGGGAAGAGATGAGTTCTTAATTCATCAAGACAATAATTAGTATTATTAGTTGAAGGAATGAATGCTGTTTCCTTCATGATTTTCTGAGAATGGTTTGGTTGCAAGATCATTGTATTTTGCTTTGCTCTAATGTACGTCAATTATTTTCCATTCACATTAGTTACCTCCAAGATGCAAGTTGCACTGTAGAGTGTTTTCTCTGACTTATTGAATAGTACTTGTATGTATCATGGTGGATCATAGGAAGGAGAGACTGAATTCCCAATTAAGAGTACCACAATTTTTCTTCACATGGTAGGAAGAAGTTTAATGGAATTCCATGCATGCATAACATGCTGATGTTGTTCATTGCTCAATTACTTATTAATGATGCCTATCAGAGAAATTGCATCTTAGTGTCTGGTCCAGTCCAGATCCCAACTTCACAGATGGTTCTGTTTATGTGTTAAAATACCTTGTGTACTTCTACTGGCTGAAAATGTGAAATCTCTAACCTAAATTTAATGTTGACACAGAAAGTCATTTTTTCATGCCATTTAGTTTTATGTACTTAAGTATTATATTTAGAAGTGATAAAAGGGCAGACAGCCAGTTAGCAAGCGGCAGGCTTGAATAGGTTGATTTAGTCTAGGTTCGTTATGATAGCCCTCGCTTAATATTTCAGTAAAATAAATAGAGTGATGAGAGTGGTGAGGGGAATTTCATATTGTCAGCACACTCACTCAGTAAGTTGTCATTCAAGTACCTGCTTAAGAATGTTGCCTTTGGGGTCACGATAATGCACAACATGACAACATCCCTGGGGGATTGTACAATATCAGCAAAGAACACCTCTGAATGCATGCCCTCCTTACTCACATATACCATGCAATGCTGCCTTCTGTATGTAGCACAATAGGCAAGCTGTAACTTTTCTGTGCTGCTGCTGGCATTTGGGCTGTATGTGCATAGACATGAATTGTGGTAAATTAATTCTGCACTGTTAAACTGATGTTATAAGCTAATATATGGATAAACCATGTTCCTTTTCATTTACCATTTGTTTTATTTAGATGTGAAAAAGGCAGTGCAAAAAAAAATAAAGTAACAGCTGAACATGACATTTTTTATGCACATAGAATGGAGACAATGGCTGCAGATAAAATCATTAAAATATTAAGTATTTGCATTCTCTGCTTAGCAACTCTGTTGTTCCACAAAAGCATCTTCCATAACAATGTTAATTAACATTTTACTAGGCATAGCCCTCTTAAAAACTTCATACATAGACATTCTAACAAACTAGATATATGTACAGTTACATAACTGGCATATAAAAAGAACAGAGTTAAAGTAGAAAAAGTAGAAGTTCTGGAGTAGCTAATAGGTTAGGGGTGTTAAACTTTCAATAAAACTTCCTGTTTGTGCTTGCCTTTGAGGTTCTTGGTCTCTTATGCTTTTGTGAAAAGTTGTTGTTAAGGTTTCCCCGCCCCCCACCTCTGTTCAAAAAATATGGGTGTTTCACCCTCGGATCCAAATGGCCTAGCTACTCCTCTGCCCTTAGTAATAAGTGTACAATGAAAAATGGCTTTCTTACAATAATGGATACACTGTGATTGTCTAAACAGGTTCCCAGGTCACTCAATACTGGATCAGTTTTCACTGCTGTGTTATTAATGTGATAGTTACAAGACACTTCTTGTTTGCTGAAGAATACTATTATACCTTTCTTGTTTTTAGTTTTAAACCATGGTTTTGACAAAAGCTATTGGTTGGGGAAAGGCCCACTTGGAGCATCCTGGTGACCTTTAGGAATTTATGTTTTCACCAAGTTTGCAGTCACTTGCAACTTAGTCATCCATTAACCCTTAAGAGTAGCTTTGACCTCTGATAAGTAAGCAACAAAGACTAGGGGTCCACAGACTGAACCCTGGGGTACACAGCTAGTGACAGGGCTTTTGAGGGAGGTAGAGCAGCTGGGTATTTGTGAGAAAGTTTGCTATTCAATGAGTTACATAGGGCTTAACATTTAGGTGGGACAGCTTTTTCCTGTAATACCTGAGTATGGAAAAGTGTTGAATGCCTTTGCGAGGGTTAGATATGTTGTGAGTACTGATTTACCATTATCCATTACTCCAGTTACCTTCTCAAAAAAGTCAATCAGGTTCAGTAGGCAGGATCTGCCCTTGACACATATGAACTGGCTCAGGTCTTCTTTTTTTAATATTTGTTATGGGAATATATTGTCATTATTTTCCTATCTAGGTTCATAAGTAGCTACTAAGCTTGCAGTGTAGGAGATCATTGAGGAGTCTAATTCAAATTGTAAGATTTCCCAGAGCACTGTTAGGTTAAGGGTCTTGATCAGGGTCATGCAGTTGGCAAATGAAGGATGAGGGAATGAGTTTGCAAATGGCTGCAAGTTGGGAGCTGTCGTCAATTCCTCTAGTGACATGGACATCCTCCAAGAGGGTCTCACCCAAAGAAATGACTGGTGCCAGAAACATAGCCTCAAGCTGAATGCAAAAAAATGCATCATCTTCCCCTTTGGGGAGAGAGATGTCCACACAAATTATCACAGTAATAACAATGTTCTAAGCACACAGTCAGTCGTGAGGGATTTCGGCACCCAGATTGATAGCAGCCTGACTTTTGACCACCATTTTGCTTCCATTGTACGGAAAGTATTCTACATGGCCCACGTCATAAGTAAAGTTATTTAATCCAGGGACAAGGAGGTCATAACATCCATGTATTCCTCCCTTATAAGGCCCATTATTGAGTACAATGCCCCATTCGGCATGTACCATGCCAAGCACGTGCAGGAGCAGGAGAGACCACAGAAGTTCTTCACCAAGAGAATCCAGGGACTCACAAATCTACCATACACAGATAGGTTAAAGCCCTATCCCTCTACTCTGTTTCATACAGACTCCTCATGGGTGATGTCTGTCTGGCATACAAGGTGATCTCAGACCCCACCTTGATGGGACTGCTGAATATCTGCAAGTCAAGCTCCACTCAATTAACCCACACACGTGGCCTCAACCTGGTCTGTGACATCAATAGGACTTGCTGGCAGGACAGATTTGTGTCCCAGAGACTCCCCCCATCTATGGAATAGACTCCCTCTCCATGTCAAGCAGAGTACCTCTTTACCCCTTTTTAAGTGCAATCTGGATAACTGGATATGAAATAGAAAATACATCCCTGGGATTCCACCCACGTCCCTGCTGGACAGGGGCATCGGATGCTGATTTGTCTATGCATGGGCTAAACTCTTGGCTAGGCTTATAAGAGCCTCAGGCCAATAGCCTAGTAACTTCCTATGATCCTATGAAGACATGCACCTATGATCCTATTTATAGCTCCTTTCAGCCCCCTGCTATAAAACACGCTAAACACGCGTTTTCCAGCTTGTACCAACTCAGCACAGATCCTCGTGGTGGCCTGCAGAGTGATCCAAGCAGCAGAGAGCTAAAAAAGTGACTTTCTACCAGATATAAGTATTTTTTGTGGCTTTCCCACTGTTATTTAAGCTAGCGACTGCATTTCGCCTGTTTTACAGCTACTTTAAGTGATTTCTGCATTTTACACTGTTTATTGCACTTTAAGTTACTAATTGTTGCAAATTGTTTCTGTAGGCTACACACTGAAGTGCGCTAGCCGATTTACAGCATTTATAGCATTTACTGTCTGTTTTTTTCCTTGTCTCTGTAATAAAACAAAAAAAATCTCTTGTTTTCCCGCCTTACTGAACTAGAGTAGTCCAGTTTCAGAGTTGCTGATCCCTGGGCTTTGTTGTTAGTTCCTGTTACTGATCCATTGCCTTATTAGGAAGGAGGGAAGTTTCTTTGCTTACCAGTGGGAGTGGGAAGCACTGAGCGGCCTTTTTGTCTGATTTGGTGAAGTTTCAGCCAGAAGCTAGTAGTCCATTGGTCGTTTTGGGCCAATTCCTAGCTCCCTTCAGCCCCCTGCTATAAAACACGCTAAACGCGTGTAAGCGCGATTTAGTGCGGAGTTACCACTGTTGCACACAAGAGCAGCGGCGGTTAAACAAGGTTAAACTATTTGGGCCATCTAAATTCCACTCTTCCAATTTTCCCTTAGAACTACCTTCCTCGAGCTGTACTGCTGATCTAACCAGCATATCCTATAACTGAAAAGTTCATCTCTACTTGATTCCCAAGTAGACTATTCTCTATCTGTAAAGCCTAGCACTTACTCCTACAGTACTTGCACCTTGATAAAGCACTCTTATTATAGATAGTACCCCACCAGCCTAAAACCCACTTCCCTCGGAGTCCTTTGAAAGTCTCTTTATCTACTACTTTTAGTATGTCGAGGGATCAGTTGCTAGTGTCCTCTCCAGCTCAACTGGTGAACCTGGGAATATTGAGGCAATGTTACAATTGCCTCATGTACACAGACAATCCTCTCCTTCTCCCACAAAACGCAAATACATGCGAGAGATGCAACTATACGGCCAAACTGGAGGCTGAGCTCTCTCAACATAGGACTGGCAAGACCAGACAGGAGGAGAAGGTAACCGCACACAATACATACCCAGTGACACATGGTACCATCACAACTTCAAATCATACACATACTCACACAAAGACATACTCGGAGGCTCTGATCAAAAATTTACCAAAACAGCAGAGGCCACCAAAGCAGACACCCAAACAACTACCACCTCACGACCCAACACATTGCAACACATAGACCACACAGTCAGAGTGTCAAACAGTCACAGCCCTTAAGGCCAAACAAAATGCCAGACACACTTGTCATTGGTGATTCCATAGTCAGACACACTGACGTCCCGCTCACCAGACTGAGTAAAGAGAAGGTCACAGTAAGCTGCCTGTCCGGGGCTAGAATCTGCCACATAACGCAAGCACTCAGGTCTCTCAACAGCAGGTACAAGTACGACTCAGTCATTGTCCACGCTGGTGTCAACGACCTGAGACATACCTCCTTGGACTACATGAAAAGGGACATCGAGGAGCTCTCTGATTATGTAGCCCAGGCAGGTATGACCCTGACCTTGAGCAGTATCCTACCTTCACCTAGAATGATGCCACAATACAGTGATAAGATGATCAGCTTTAATAATTGGCTTAAATTCTGGTGTCATTCAAAGGGGATCCAATGTCTGTCTGCCTGGGATGACATGCTGGACAAGCCACGCTGCTTCAAGGGACGGCTTGCACCTGTCACCCCTGGGCTTCCGGATATTGGCAAAGGCTCTTGCCACCCCCATAGTGCCTTTTTTAGGCAAGGCTCAAATTCTAAACCTACCACCCTAGAACACCAAAAAGGAAAAAAACTAAGGGTAATGCTGCTCAATGCCAGAAGTCTCAATCTCAAGATGCACGCACTCGAGGCCCTTCTCAATATGGAGAACATCGATGTCTGTGCTGTGACAGAAACCTGGTTCAAGGCTCCTGAGAGCACCCCAGCACTAACAGGTTTCACCTCATATCATGCGTTCCGGTCCCAAAATCTGGACAACACCAAGAAAGGAGGGGGGGGTGTCCATATTCATAAAGGACACCCACACCTCAAGGTTGGTGGCAATGCACGATGCATCGGAGACCATCCAGGTGCAATTAACCATAGGCAAGACTGCTCTGCAATTTGTAGCATGTTACAGGCCACCCTCTCAAACTCAGGAACCTCACATGGCCTTCCTGAAAACATTGGAGGGATAAATGTATCTCCAAACACCATCATACTAGGTGACTTCAACTACCCTAATATAGACTGGGAACACTACTCAAGCCCGAACACTCTAACCCAAAGATTCCTGGAGTTCATAAACTCAAATGCCATGGAACAACTAGTCACCATCCCCACAAGAGGAGAAAACATACTTGATCTCATCATCACGAACATGGGATCAAAATGTTCAACACCGAAGTATACCCCTCACTCGTGAGCTCAGCTCATAACCTAACCTCGCTGGCGGTCCTCATCCCCGTCCCACCTGAAACAAAAAAGACCACAGTGAAAAACTTCTCAAAAGCCGATTTCACACTTCTAAAAACTAGTGTGGTCTCCTTTAAGGCCCCTGAGCCAGTGGTAAACATTACTCAAACCGCTGAATCACTTACAAATGCCTTCTACCAGCACCTACAGGACTGCATGGATCAGGCAATCCCAAACAAAACTGAGACTCTCTGTACCAAAGGCAAGCGTCCAGTCTGGTGGACCCCAGCCATAAACAAGCTCTACAACAAAAGGAGGAAGCTACTACAAGATAGAGCAAAATCCTTGAAAGGTAAGACATCTTTGATCATTATAAGTAAAAACTAAGAGCTCTCATAAAATCATCCAAGGCAAATTTTGAGAGAAAAATCGCCAAGGACTCTAAAGAGAATCATAAGGCCTTCTTTAGCTATGTTAGAAACCTAGGAGGAAACTCCCAGATATGCTCAGAATTAGTTCAAAATGATGTGAAAATTACTGAACCTACACACATTGCCAACATACTGGCTGACAGGTTCAGTGCAAACTTCTCCCCCCCCCAAAAGGAGAGATATCTATTTCAGAGGATTGTAGCCCCCCAAACATCTCCAACGCCCAGGTGAGAATTGCCCTCACTAAGGCAAAAAACACAGCATCCATGGGACCGGATGGTGTCCCCGGCTGTGTGCTTCACGAACTCAACGAGGAATTAAACCCACAGTTAGGACAGCTGTTTAATCTTAGCCTCACCTCAGGATACGTACCCAAGGAGTGGCGACGCGACTGTGGTCCCACTTCATAAGGGCGGTGCCTCCACAGACCCTGGAAATTACCGCCCCATTAGCTTGACAAGCCTTATCTGCAAAGCCATGGAGAGGATCATAATGGAACTCATAAATAAAGACATAGGGAACTTGCAGACTTTGGATCCAACCCAGTTTGGCTTTGTCAAAGGCAGATCCTGCCTCTTAAACTTGGTTGACTTTTTCGAGACTGTCACCAAGGCCATTGATGAGGGAAAGGCAGTCCATACAGCCTACCTTGACCTGGCAAAGGCCTTCGACACAATACCCCACTCAGGTATCATCGAAAAACTCATCAGCTTGAATGTAAACCCATATATCACAAGATGGGTTGCAAACTGGCTAAGTGACAGAACCCACAGGGTCAGAGTTGCTGGAGCCATGTCAGACTCAAAGCCTATCACAAGTGGTGTCCCACAGGGCTCAGTCCTGGGTCCACTCTTGTTCGGCATCTACTTTTCTGAAGTACAAGCAAACACAGGAGGGTTATGGCTGACAAAGTTTGCAGATGACTGCAAACTGGGCCATAGTCGAAAACACATCTGACACAGATATCCTCCAGAAGGGCCTCACAGAAACGGATAACTGGTGCCAGAGCCATGGCCTGAAGTTAAACGCCAAAAATGCATAGTCATACCCTTCGGGAAAAACAAGGTTACCCTAGCTACCATATAGGTGGCAATCCACTGAGCACAGAAAAAGTCATCAGGGATCTGGGGACCCAGGTTGACAGTAGCCTTCGTTTGACACTCATGTTGCTAAAGTAGTTAGGAAAACCTTCTATATCGCCCACCTGATCATGAAGGGATTCACATCTAGATCAAGGGAGGTCATCGTCCCCTGTACTCATCACTCATTAGACCTATGATTGAGTACAATGCCCGTTCGAATGTATCTGACCAGACACCTGCTGCAGCTTGAAAGGCCCCAAAAGTTCCTCACCAAAAGGATAAAGGGTCTCAAAAATATGTCTTATGCTGCCCGACTGAAAGAACTCCAGCTCTATTCAGTCTCATATCGCTTGCTCAGAGGTGACCTGTGCCTGACATATAAGGCCATGTCAAACCCAGATTTGATGAATATGCTTCACCTCAAAAAATCTAGATCCCTCAGAACCACAAGGGCGGAGACTTAAACCTTGACACGGTTATAAATAGAATGTGCTGGAGGGACAGATTCATCACCCAGAGACTCCCTATGCTGTGGAACAAAATCCCGGTACATGTGAGGCAG
Organism: Protopterus annectens; assembly: GCF_019279795.1. NCBI lineage: Eukaryota > Metazoa > Chordata > Ceratodontiformes > Protopteridae > Protopterus > Protopterus annectens. The sequence goes on from NC_056726.1 coordinate 1,390,731,390, forward strand.
AGCACCTCTCTGGCCTTGTTCAAGAGGAATCTTGACCAATGGATGGGAGATTGCAGATATACCCCAGGGATTACTTCAGTGTCACTGCTTGACAGAGGCACAGCAAAATGATAGGCATAGTTTTTATTCAAACTAAAGGGGTGGCGAAAGCCACATAACTATGGGCTAGGCTTATAAATGCCCTTGGGCAGATAGCCTAGTATGAACCTATGAACCTATGAACCTATGAACCTAAGACATGCACCTCACTGCCTTAACCCTCCGTGATAACTGCCAGAGTGGGATATACCTTTCTCAACTGCTACGAGTGCCAGTAGGAAACATTACTCCCCTAGTTCATCCAGCATCTTGATCATATCTGCCTTAACCTCATTTGGGCCCACTGCTTTCCCAGACTTCATTTTCTTCAGTGCTGTTCTTACTTCTTCTAAGATGGGCTCTTCTTCCTTTTCCATCATAGGCTGTGTCTGGGGTAGTACAGCTTCCTTGAGCTTTATTTTTCATTCAGAAACTACTGGATTTATGTCTACCATCTGCCTTTTAATGTCCTGTAGACTGACAAGCAGAGTGTTGCTCATAGTCAGGGTTTATCCACTTACATCAGTGTAGCTGGCTACTAGAGTACATATTTAATTGGAAGATAATCTTTTTTATTACAATTGTATACATATTACTCACACTGAAGAAGAGAAGGAACTATTTCAAATTCTCATGCTTAAACCTTTATTTTTTTCTTAACATTTCCACTACCCTCTGAAAATCCTCATTGTTTCTTTGCTGAGAGTTTAGTGCATAGAATTAGGGTAGTGATCTGTCAGTTAAACCTCATCCTGTAGTCCTGGGTTTGACTCCCTCTGACTTCAGTTGCATACTTTGAGAATCTAAACAACCCAATTAAATTGACAATCAGTGTTCCTGGATTGACACTGGAAAGAGGGGCTTGTTTTAATTGGGTAAACCTGACTGACAAATAAATGAAAAAAAATAGCTTCCATTTGTTGTAAACAAATCTGAAAAAAAAAAAAAAAACTTGGAACTATTTAAAAAATGCTGTTTGGAACTCTATTCCTGTGTCAGACTTATAGCACAACATTTATTGTTATTAGAAGTGCTTTATTAAACATTTCCTATACCTACTGCTATCGTAGAAAGCAGTTATTGTAATGCACAGTTAACATAATGAAAACATATTGGACAAGTAGCTAGTTGCTATTGCACTTATTTTTTACCATGGGCTGGGCAGCTAGCAAATCGATTGAGAGGATTACTGTGGTACTGAGTTAATTTATGGTGCAATCTACACAAAAACCTTGAGGGGAGTCTACAATGAAAAACTGAGTGTTGGCATTAGGGAGCAGGTGTATCCCCTTGAAATGCTACCACAACATTAGATAATACTGCTGATTGCAGCTAGTTAACTCTTCCTTTCCAAAAATCTTAAAATAGCTAAGACAAGCAATGACTAGGCTTTGAGAAGCAATAAGCTTTTTACTGCTATTTTGTTAGGCATGTGTGCAATATTTGTCTTTTCCCAGACACTAAGGCATGCTGTAAAAGCATTGTGGGCCATGGGAATCACAAAGAGAACGATGGACATATCCATAAACAGGGACAATCATCTTCCTCTGTCAGTATCGCTGAAGTTGATATTTGTTAGGCCAAGCTCCTTAGGGGGTATGCTTTCCTGTCTGGGAATGGTTGTAGCATTTGCTAGCTTTTTCCCAAGAGACTATTCCTGAGAAGCTCAGATAAGGCAAACGTTTTAATCAATGGGCTGCAGGGCCTAGACTCCCACATACAATGCAATGCATTATTTTTATTTCTAACAGGAAGGACTGGAACACAATGCATATGGTATGTGTGCTGAAATGTTGACACCTGTTGACAGTTTACATAATTAACAATTTATTGATTGTGCTGTTCTGAAAAAACACACACATGCAAGCATGGTGCTCCTGTGTGTCAGTTACGACACAATAGAGTCCCAGCCCTTCAAAAAATATTATTTTTTTGTTTACTTTTTTGATAAGAAATGTATTACCTCTAAAATATTCAGTTTTCAAAACAGTTTCTTTCCAAACTATACATTCAAATCATGCCCATTTTAGTCAACTGATGTTATGATTACCCTGCTGTTCCAAGTATGACTCACATGACTGTAGTAATTTTAATGTTGCCTCTAGATTTGTTGTGCACTTCTGAAGTGCTATTTGCTTGGATGATTAGCAAATCTTCACTTTTATAACTGGCAAAGTTAATTTTTACTGTAGCTGTTTTGATTCTGTTAGTACATCTTCAATATCACTGGAGTTTTCTCAAACTGCAAAATGTAGGTTTTTATATACAGATATTTCACGGCACACAAATCAGGCAAATTAATAATTTGTAAAAATAAGCATCCTCACTACTCTTTGATTAATTAAAAATAACTTACAAATGCATTTCATCTCATTAAACACAACCATCATTATCCAGACCTTCATGCCAACATCCTTTAGATACTTCTGTGTCTGTACCTAATGCATACAAGTGCCAATAGGTTGTTACTGCAGCTGTTACAAAATACAACAGAACGTGTGATGCTTAAGGTACCACCATCATGCTACACCACACCTCTCTTTCACAAAGTGTACTGGTTGTCTGTTCACCAGAACACATCTTTTATGCAGTGATTAGATTTGACTGACCATACAGGGTCCAATTTACATGCATGTCTTTAGTATGAGGTACTGTACATCAGGCATGACAGTTATGGAGTGATTTCTGGATGTTCTGAGATGACCTGAGTGTATTGTTTGGTGACAGTTGAGGGCCATGTAGTACAAAAATGGATAATGAGGCATTCAAAGAAGGTCTACAAGTTAAAGTTCATTATTAGCAATAACTAATATTCAGAGCCAGATTGATGTATCATTCAAGACAGTGTCACATTACTGGATAATTTAGAATTACAGCTTTGATCTCAGTAATGTGTCAGTAGCTGATTGTCCAATATTTGCCACTTGGAGTCTCACACCGTAATTTTTTTCTATGTGTCTATATAAAAATCAGGATATGCAGTAATTCTGAACCTTTATGTTTTAATATAAAGCCTACTTTTGGACTGTGTCGTTTCTAGAATAAGCTCAAGTAGCCTCTGACAGAGAATAACCTTATAGTAAATAATTGCAGTTCTCTTCCCTTCAATCATAGGTTTATCCTCTTTCCTTCCCCAATGAGGAGACAGATCTTCAGCTTATATAGTCATCCAAATCAACTGCCCACCCACATCCTCAGTCTTCTGCTCAGTCCCAAGGTGTCAACCTGCCGAACTGCAACATTACTGTAATGCAATAATACAGGGTGGTGGAAAGGAAAAAATGCTAAAAGTGGATTGTTTTCTAAATTATAATTTGGAACTTGTAATGTTCTGAAGCACTGAGCTCAGCAGAATCATCACATTTTTAAGAAATAAGGATAGCTCATGAACAGTACAGACATAGCAACATATCCCATTTTGCTTCATTGTTCCACTGCCTCCTTACATGCTTACACCCACATTGTCTTAAGTCCTTCTAGCCATGAGGAGCAAATATCACCACAGATGGAGTAGCCCTTTTACAAGGGACATTAGCCTCCCAACAAATCATCTTTGATGTAAGAGTGGAGGGAAACAACATAGAAACTCATTGCATTCATCCTGTGGGGGATGGAGCCATGATATTTCTTATGCCTAGCACCTTTGAATAGTGACCCATGTTCACAGATCCTATTAGTTTTTTTTTTTCATCCCCACTGACCCCCTTCAGTCCTGTGATATCCATGCCTTTATTCTCCAAGACTGTTTGACATGCATGCATGACTCAGTGCCTGCATGTAATGGAGTTTATGAAGTACATCAACCTATTTCTTTTTTCTTGTGCTGTCTCTCATTTTTCCCTTACTGTGCTCTGTATGACCAATATGTTAAGTTCCTCCTTCTCCTCTATCTGATTTTCCTGGCACAATTCCATTTTCTTTTCTTCCCTCCTCATTTGATCAGTCCAGCCTACTCAGACCATCTGGTTTCCAATAGCTAATGTCTGAATTCCCTGAGTTTTCAGCTGCAGTGCCTCCTTTTTTGGGTATGTTCTTCTTTTGCTTCCTATATCCCTGTCCCTGATTCTGCTGTGATTGCTATCAGAGTCTCCTCTTTTACTGGATTTGTGCTTTAAGCAGCTTCTTGTTCTTCTTACTGTATCTTTTTAGTGCATACCCCACATATTTCCTGTTTTCAATGTCCTTTCCTCCATTTCTGTTGTCTGTTATGCCCAGGATTGTGGCTGCTCCACTTATCTTGGCACAATCATTCTATAAGCTTTGTTTACTTCATCTTTAATTCTTTTTCCCCACAGATTCATTTGCATTAGCTGTCTTCCATGACGTGTATAATTCCACCTACCCTCTGGCCCAATGCAGGTTTGTCTGCCAGTCCATTTCAGGTTGAATATTTAAATTTATTTCTGTATGTCTCTTGCTCCTGCTTCCTCTGTGTACAATCTCCATAACAAAAGCTTGTGCTTCTTCCTCTTTGTGGAACCTTTATCTGTTTCACTTCCATAATATAGTTAACAGAACAGTGTAGTTAATCCATGCAGGAATTATCAGGGCATTCAGTGGCTCCAACAAGTTAGCCATTCCTTTTCTTAGTTTATGCAAGGAATTAAATAATCTTCTCCCAGTTTTATGAGAATGCATAAGGGTGACAGTTTAAATGCTTTGGCTTGCCTCATAATTTCTTTTAAGTTTATAGCTCTGCAGGCATGCTAATACGTGCCACAACTATCCTCCTATTACAACTGCAGTTCTACCAACTCTGTGGATTCTTTCTGTTATTAGTTCTTGTAATCTGGGTAAGTGAATATTTTTCCAACAATTTCATCAGCATTCTTTCCAGTTCTGACTCCAGCACGTTCCCTTACAACCCTATTATCCTTATGTTGCTTCTTATGAATTTGTTTTCTATGTCATCCAATTATCCCATTTGCCACAGTAGCTTTTTTCCCTTTCTGTCAGCACTAAGAACATAGGTGCAGGAACGTTCTTAGTGCTGTTTTGTCCTCTTCCAAGTTCTAGATTATTCCTTCAGACTATTCACTTCTCTTACTTTAAGTATTGTTTCCCTTATTAGGTCTACATCATCACTGACTGCTGTCAGCTTTTGGAACAGTTTACAAAGCTGCACTGCCTGTGAAGCTGCTTTAAACGCTGGCAGCTGTTTCTCCATTTTCTCCTTGGAGTCCATCCTGTGAATTTTTTTTTTTCATCTGTAATTGGTTGGGAACTGGTTGATTAATCGACTCAGTGGTGCAGCAAGATGTTCTCCAGTTCAATTCTTGGCTGGGGTGCCGTCTGTGCAGAGTCTGCATGTCCTCTCTGTGTTCATGTGGGTTTCCTCCAGTTTCATCACATGTTATAAAAACATGTGCCTGGAGTGTTTCTCCCTGGGCCTCTGCTGAAAACTGGTTTTGTTCCAAGTTGAACTTTCCCAGTAAACAAATGTTAAATAAAATAAAAATTAATTACTTTTTCCTAATCCTTTGTCCATAGCTCTGAGCCTAAGCAACCATCTTGCTTTGGCTGTCTGGCATTCTCCACTTGCGCCCCACTTTTCACAACATAAGGTATAACACTTTGCAAAATGCAGCATACACAGTGTGGTCAGAGTGAAGAATGGTTGTGGCTAGACAACAATTATGTGTCTGTTGTAATGAGTTTTAACATGATGGATGTTAGGCATAGTATTCCATGGCAACAGGTTTGGTAAGTGTTGTGACTAAAAACTCTATTTTAATTTGCTTTGCGCAGTTATCTCTATTATTTATTTCTGCTCCAGGATGCATTGTAGTTTTATTGTACCTGTTCAACAGGTGCAATGCAGTTAACTCAATGTCAGCTAAAGTTGAAGTTGTATCCAGAGGAAATGAAGCAGCAGAAAGTGAAAGCTAACTTAAATGGGGTTGCAGACATCAGTACATCACTAAACATGCCAGCAGATTTTACTGAAGAGGCTAGCTGGGAGCAATTTCAAGTTGACAGACCCTTAGACAATTATGCAGACTTCATGTCAATGAGAGAAACGTTTTACCATCCCACAAATAAGGGTACATCATTCAATGAGGAATTCCTTGTGAATTTGACTGGAACACTATAACTAAATGCTAGTGGTTCCAACAATGCAGACAATGTTTATTTGATGATGTTTCCCAAAGCTTTGGATGCCTGTGGCAGCTCAGATGTCTGCTTCTACTTGTACTGATGATTCACTATGACCACAGATTTCTGAAAAGCTTAGTTTGTTAGTACATTAGGCTCAGCATGGACAACCTCTAGCCCTAAGATTAGAGCAATTACAGGGTAATGTGAGCATGGGGGTTGAGAAAGGCTATAGGATAGATAATCTTGACGTTAGTATGTTATCACAGCTGTGTGAGCTACATTAGCCATTCCATAGTACTGAACATCTGGAGCCAGTTTTTAATGATAAATTATAATACATTCAAAATGAAAATAAAATATTTTGAGAAATTGGTTGACTTTAAAGTGAGAGACAATGAAACTGATCTAAGGTTTTTGGGCATTATATTCATATAGGATACCCCTGCTGGTTTGGAAGAAATTACTAAATCATTGCTGGAGTAATATTCAGTTCCTTGGTTAAAGCTAAAGCTTCTTTTTCTTTTAAAAGCTGCCATCACACAATAAGAAAGTAGCAGCTTCAAAAACATACAATGCCCTGTTCTAGTTAAATTTTGTTTCTTCAGCAGGGTGGTAATTTTTTTTCAACAAGTCAGTAAGGTTGTATGTGTTGCAATGGATGGTATCTGTATATCTATATTTGTGCATAATATAAAGAGTGTAATCTGTAATGTAGACTCCCTAAACATTGGTAGAATTAGTACAAGCTATGTACAAGGACTCTGTGAGTTGAGTATGTACTGTGCTCAGTCTCAGAGACTGGTTCCCAGTGGGAGTGGGTGTGCATCAGGGTTCAACTCTGAGCTCACTGCTGCTCATACTGGTGATGGGCAACATTAGCAAACAAGTTGGAGGGGATGGATCAACAAAGTTGTGTGCAGATGATGTGGCATTTCAGTCAGCCACTTAGCAAGAAGTTTAGCAAAGTGTAGGGGAATGGAATGCAAAAATATGGCACATGGGATAAAACTGAGACAGTTGTAATAGCAGAAAATGGGGAAAATCAGAAGAAACTGAAAACTGAGATAGAAAGGACTGAGATAGAAAGGAAGACAGTGGAACAGGTCGACAGTTACAAGTATCTGGGAGGGATGGTTGTGGAGAAGGGAAGTCAGAATGAGGAGGTCAAAGCCAAAATCAGAGGGACTACAGCCAACTGGCATAGGGTGCCAGGGGTAGTGTATGACAAGAGGATGTCAACGAAGCTGAAAAGTAAGGTGTACAAAACAGTGGTGTGACCATTATTACTGTATTGTACAGAAACTTGAGCAGTAAAAGCAGAGTAGTTGAGGAAGATAGAGGTGATACAGATAAGGTACCTGAGGTAAGTGGAAGGAATCACCCTGTGAGATAGATAAAGAAATGAGGACCTAAGAGCAGAAGGTTCATAGGTGAATACTAGGTTAAGCGCCTGGAAGTGCCATTTTAAGCTTAGACAATAGCCCTAGATTAGAATCAGCCCCTGTACTTTGTATCTATGAGGTGAAAACCTTAACCATTATGCCAAATCCTTTCCAGGGCAACAGCTTTAGATTTAAAAGATGAGTAGGGATAACTCTAGATAGTTAGCTAGATGCCCTTGAGTCAAAATTGAGTATAGAGTTCTTGTGGCATATTATGGAAATATATTGCCAGGCCTTTCCCCTGCACAGATACTGCTGCTTCCATGCTGTGCCCCAACCAGGTTTCAAACTCAGGTCTACCAGTTAGTAATTCTGCACTTTAACATCTATGTTGTTATTCCCAGCTCCAATTCCAGAAAAGGTCAAACAGAAGAGATTACGGTAGTTAGGGTACATGTGCAGAAAAGCAGAATACAATCTGATAAAGAAGACTTGGGACAGACAGGAAGAAGACAAGAGGAAACGAAAGCATCTAGCAATGAGTTTACTCCTTGATTTACAGAGTCTATGAATACTGTCACTATTATGTCTTAAAAAGACATGCCAGCTATTAAGATTAAAATAAACAAGATAACCATATAATATAACTACTTAATAAAATGTAACTTATTCATAGAAAATATTAATTTATATTATATGATATATTCATACTGTTTGGCTGTTTAATGAATCTTAGTAATGTATATATTAAAAATAATATATAGTTTCATAAACAGTTATTTATTTTATTGTGTTAGCATGTTTGTTCCTGTATATAAAATTTCAAATATTAAAAAAAGAAACTGGGCAGGATTCACGAAGGCTTGCACGGAGTCTAAGAGTAGTGTAAGACTCCATGCAGCCTTCGCGATGCAGGAACAGCCCAAAGTCTGTGTAAGAGACCAGCTAAAACGTCTCTTACATGGAGTGGGCATGGATAAGCTAATCACCTCACTTGCAAATGAGGTTGATTAGTGATCCAGGAAGCCCAAAACAGCCCGTGTAAGAGCCGTTTTAGCTGCAGAAATGTACTCAGTTGACAACTGAGTACGTTTCTGCAAAAACCACAATGGAGCCATGTCAGCTCCAAATAAAGGGTGCATATGTGTCAGGCAGCATGCCAATGGCCAAATATGTGGCCATTGGCAAGGTAACCTGATGCAAAAGTAATAAAAATATATTTTTTAAACCCAGCGCAGCCCCGCTCAAACGGGCTGCGCTGAATAAAACATAAAAATGAAGGTTATAAACCCACAAATGTGGGTTTTATGCAATACATGGATTTAGAATGCCGGGACCAGCAGACCAAAAACAACATGGCCACCGTTTAGTGGTTGCTAAGGGGGGAAGCTGAGTCTAAGATATGTAACTAAGCATTAGTAGGCAATCTGATGCAAATGAGTGTTAGGATACTGAATTCCACTGTCATATAGCAAATGACCACATTCTGAGTAGTGTAAGAGTTACAAAAGGGGGAGGAACAGAGTAGGAGATAGGTGACATCACAGGGAGGAATGGCAGAAAGAAATGCAGTTCATTGGAGGTCAAAGTTACATGACAGATGTCAGACACATATCATGGAAAGAGGAGTGCCACAACATAAGCATGGGAAAGTCAAGAAATGGAAGGTGTACACTGTTGCCTACACCAAAGTTTCTTGCTGGGCGTGCATGTGCACATGTGCGCGCCATGAAGTGCGAGTAAGACAGTGTGCGTGCGTGTAAGGCAGACCGAGCATGTGGGAGCGTGTTGGTAGATGTTTAACACTGTTTGCGTGGGTGTGCGCGCATGTAGGGCAGACTTAGCATGTAGAAGCCTGTTGGCAGGCCTGTAACACTGTTTGAGCTGGTGTGCATGCGTTTTAACCCAAATAAGCAGATTCTGAACCGTGTAAGCATGTGTGCGCGCGTGTAAGCCACTGTGAGCATGTTTCTGCTGGTATACACGCTGCTCCTCCCTGAGGAAACAGAAAGGAAAAAAGGAAGCAACAGAATTAGTAGGAAGCTAGCAGGGAATACTGCTGGAGCTAGCAGGTGAAAACAATTAGAAGCAGGCAATTACACAGGCAGAATAGTAGCTCAGCCCAACACTAAATCTGCAAACAGCAGTGCAAGATGTTTCTCTCAAGAGACACTGCAAGACAGGAGTAAGCTATTAGAAGTGAAAACTGAAAAAGCTGAACTCAGAGCAGAAATGTTAGGGGCTGCCATAGCTGTCATAATGAGACATAGGCGACTTGCTGAGGGTGGTGACAATGCAGATGGTGCCAGACAACCCACAGTGAGGAGATGGAGAAGAGTGTACAGGCCCAGGGTCACCTACTACGGGTTACATGAGCTGGAGATAGTAGAGCGCTATAGAGTGGACAGAGACCTCCTGCAGCAAATAGTGGAGCTGTGCAGGCCACGCCTCACACACAGAACCAACAGAGGGGAACCCATCCCAGTGGAAACCAAGGTATGTGTTGGCCTAAGAATACTAGCAACAGGTACCTTCCAGAGACCAACTGGTGATATGATGGGGATATCACAGGCATCAGCCTCCAGGGTACTGCACCAGTTCCTGGATGCCATGTCAGCACATGTCGGTGATTATGTATATTTCCCCAATGCCCGTGAGGTATTGGCCAGCAATATGCATCTCTTCCAGCAAATAGCAGAATACCCTGAGGTAGTGGGTGCAATAGACTGCACGCACATACGCATCAAAGCACCAGCCGGTGAGTGGGGTAGGGCCTACATTAACCACAAGGGCTTCCCCTCCATCAACTGCCAGGTCGTGTGTGATGCCCAGGGCATAATAATGAATGTGTGTGCTGGCTGCCTTGGGAGCTACCATGATTCCCACATCTGGCATTTGACGCAGCTGTACCAGACATTTGCCAATGGGGACATCCCACACGGACACCTAGTGGGGATGCAGGTTATGCACTGGAGCCGTGGCTGATGACACCCATCAGAAACGCACACACACCTGAACAGGAACGCCATAATGAGGCACACGCACAAACACGTAATGTAATAGAGCGTGTGTTTGGGCTGCTCAAGTCACGGTTCCGGTGTCTGGACACATCTGGTGGAGCCTTGCAGTACACACCAACTACATGTACCCAAATTGTCATGGTATGTGCTATGCTACATAATATGATCTTGCGAAAACAGCTGCAGCAGGACCAGCATAGGGCTGGGCCAAACAGCCCCCCACCATTGCCAAGGCCATCACAGGCAGAGCGTGACTCGGAGGAGGAGGAACAACCTGAGCCTGCCCCAGTAGGCAGAAGGAGGCATGCCCAGTATGCCCTGGCCTTGGCAAAGAGGCAACGCATAGCACATACACTGGCTCAGTAGGAACCCTGGGAATGATACCCCCTCTGACTCACTCAAATAATAACAGGGATGCCTAAAATGACATGACCTGCTCACAAACATGTACAGGGAGTGTAATATGTGCATCCGACAGAGGCAGCCCTGCAGCACCACCTGAGGCATGAATGCCATGTGTTAAGTAATGTAACACCATGTACTATATGCACACCTGAGGACCCTGACTAACATCCTACCCTCACCAAGCATCATGCCACAATATGACAATGAGATGATCAAGTGCAATAATTGGCTGAAGTATCGCAGTTAGTCAAAGGGGATCCAATATGTGCCAGACTGGGATGACATGATGAGCATGACATGATGCTCCACCTGCTAGGACTGGCATGCACCTATCAGTGCAGGCCATATGGATACTGGCAAAGGCTGTTGTTACCCACAGCATGCCCTGAATAGGTAAGGCTCAAAACACAAACCTACCTCCATAGGTATCAGAAGGGATAAGAACCTAGATGTAATGCTACCCAATGCCAGAAGTCGAAACAGCAAGATGCATGCAGTCTAAACTCACCCAGTATGGAGAATGTTGATATCTGTGCTGTAACAGAAAACTGGGTCAAGGCTCACAACAGCACCCTAACACTGCCAGGTTACACCTCATACTGTGCTGTACAGCCTCAAAACATGGAACAAGCTACAAAAGGAGGGTGACTAGCAATAATTGTCAAGGATAACCACACCCCATGTTGGTACCACAACAAGAAGCAGCATGGACTAGCCATGGTCAAGTAACAGTGGCTAAAACTGCCCCCCAGTTTATAGCCTGCTACAGACTACCGTCCCAACACCAGGAACTGCACTTGGCCTATGCTGGAATACATGAATATATCAAGTCCTCCAAACCACATTATATTGGGTGACTGAAAATACCCAGACATAGACTGGGAGCATTATACTAGCCCCAACACTGTAGGACAAAAGTTCATAGAATCCATAAACCAAAATGCCCAGGAACAACGTACCACTCCCACAAGGGGGTAAGCATACTGGATGTGATAATCAGCAACATGGGTACTGGATGGCAAGACGAGAAGTGTATTGCTCACTGGTAAAACCAGACCATAGAGTAATCACACTGGATATACAAATCCTGACCACAGTCCCTGGCCAGAAAACCACAGTGAAAAACATGTGTAAAGCAATATTTGCACTCCTCCAAACTGATGTGGAATCCATTAAAGGTCCTGTGCAGGTGCAAAATATGGGCCACACCTCAGAACCTGTAATACAGCCATTCCATGAACACTGCCAGGAATGCTTGGATTATGCAATCCTAAATTAAAACAAGACACAATGCCATACATGCAGGCATCTGGCATGGTGGACACCAGCCATAACCAAACCATGCAAGAGAATGAGGAAGCTACTACATGATAGAGCAAACATAAAAAATGAAGTAATCACTGATCAGTAGTATGGCAATAAAATATGTCCACACATACAATCCACTAAGGCCAGCCACAACAAGTTGACTCTGTGAATCTTGAGGCAATGTTACACCTGCCCCAAGTACACAGACAACCCCCAACTCCCCCCAAGAAATACAAATATATGTTTAAGATGCAACCATCTATCCAAACTGGAGGCTGAGCTCCCTCAACTCAGTACTCCCAAAACTAGTCTGGAGGAGAAGGTAACCACACACACCACAAACCCAGTCCCACATAGACCTATCACAACTGCAAACCAAAGACATAAACACAGAAAAACATTCCCGGAGGCCCAAATTACAAACACAACACACCAACAGAGGCCTCCAAAGCAGACACCCAATCAAACAACCTCCAAACATAGCACATGCAACACATAGTACACAAAGCTGGTGTGCCAAACAGTCACAGGCCAGAAGAAGAAACAACATGCCTGATACAGTTGTAATAGGTGACTCCATAGCGAGACACACTGCTGTCCCACACACCAGACTGAACAAGGGAAAGGATACAGTAAGCTGCCTGTAGGCTGCCACAATATGCCACATAACACAAGTATGCAGGTCACCCCAAAGCAAGTAGAAATATGATGCAGTCATAGTGCATGCTGGTGTGAATGACCTGAGATGTACCTCCCCGGACTACATGAAAAGAGACATAGATGAGCTCTCTGATTATGTAGTCCAGGCCGGTATGACACTGACCGTTTGCAGCATCCTACCCTCACCAAGAATGATGCCACAGTACAAACACGGAATGATCAGTTATAACAAGTGGCACAATTACTGGTGTCATTCCAAGGGGATCCAATGTCTGTCTGCTTGGGATGTCATGCTTGACAAGCCACGCAGCTGTTCCAGGGATGGCTTGCACCTGTTACCCCTGGGCGTCTGGATATTGGATAAGGCTTTTACCACCTCCATAAAGCCTTTCATAGGCAAGGCTGAAAAGACTAACCCACCACCCTACAAAACATAAGTGGAAAGAAACATAAGGGTAATGCTGACCAATGCCAGATGTGTAAACCCCAATATGCATGCTCCCGAGGCCATCCCCAGTATGGAGAACATTGATGTCTGTGCAGTGACAGAAACCTGCTGCAAGCCTCCTGACAGCACACCAGCACTACCAGGTTATACCACATATCATGCGTCATGGCCCCAAAACCTGGAACAAAACATAAAAGGAGGGTGAGTATCCATATTCAGCACAGACACCCATACGTCCAGGTAACTGACAATGCACAAGGCATTGGAGTCCACCCATGTGCAACTAACCGTAGGCAAGACTGCTGTACAGTCTGTAGCATGCTACAGACCACACTCTCACACACAGGAACCCCACCCAGCCATCCTGAAGACACTGAATAGTATGAATGTCCCACCAAATACCAAACAAGGTACTCACAAATTACCACATAGGTGGTAAACCATTATGTATGGAAGGAGTAATCAGGGACCTAGGGACACAAGTGGACAGTAACCTGTTATGTGACACTCACATTGCCAATGTGGCTAGGAAGACTGTCTACATTGGACACCATATCATGAAAGGATTCACATCTACGTCAACAGAGGTCATTGTGCCCCTATACTGTTCTCTTATCACAGCCATAATCTAGTACAATGCCTCATATGGGATGTACCTTACCTGACACCTGCAGCAGTTAGAAAGACCTCAAAGGTACCTCACCAAGAGGATAAAGGGTCTCAAATATATGTCATATGCTGCCTGGCTGTAGACACCCCAGCTGAATGCAGTCACATACTGCCTACACAGTGGCATTGCATGCCTGTTGTACAAGGCCATGTCCAACACAGGAGTAATGGACATGCTCCACCCCAGAAAACTCAAAGCCATTGGAGCTGTGAGAGTGAGAGATGTCAATCTCAACACATAATGAAATATGATGTGCTGGAGGGACAGATACATAACCCAGAGGCTCCCCACACCCTGGAACAGAATCCCACTCCATGTTAGGCAGAGCCCCTCACTGACACTCTTCAACAGGAATCTTGCCAAGTGGATGGATGATCATAGAGTTACACTGGGGGTCTTCACTGTGTCACGTCCTGACAGAGGCACAGCAAAGCAAACCATAAATGGCCATAATATTCACATAGCAAGGGGGTGGCGAAAGCCACACACACTCTGGTTAGGCTAACAAATGCCCTAGGGTGCATAGCCTAGTATGAACCTATGAACCTATGAAGATACAAATTGTACAGGACACTAAGGATAATCCCAAGGCTTCCACAACTGATGGTAGGAACCGTGTTGGGAATTCACAGATATGCTCTGAATCACACAAATATCACAAACAACATACCAAACACACACACATATTGCCAACATACATCCTGACAGGTGAAGTGCAAACCCCCCCCCCCCAGAATGCAAAATATCTATCCCAGCAGACTGCTGGCCCCCTGACAATGCAGATGCTGAGCTAACAGCCAGCATCTACAAAGCAAAACACAGCAGCAATGGTATGAGATGGTGTCCTGGGCTGAGTCCAACATGGACTCCAAGACAAATGGAATGCCAAATCACACTACTGCTCAATGTCAGCCTTACCACAGGATATGTACCCAAAGAGCAGTGTACAACAACAGTGGTCCTTCTCAACAAAGGTGTTGCCTGAATGGATACTGAAAACTACCACCCCAGAATCCTGAGAAGCTTGGTCTGCACAGCTATGGAAAGGATCAGCATGTACCGCAGACATAAAGATATTGGGGACCTACTGACACCGGACCCTACCCAGTGTGGCTTTCTTAAGTGCAGATCCTGCCCCTAAACATGTTTGACTCATTTGAAACAGTCATTAAGGTCATTGATGAGGGTAATGTGGTCCACACAGCGTAGCTGGACCTTGGAAAGGCTTCTATACAATACCCTACATGTTCATTATAGATATGCCCACCAGCTTAAATATAAACCCCTATGTCAGTAGAGCGGTTGCAAACCAGACCAAGGACAGAACAGACATGGTCAGACATGCTGCAGCCATGTCAGACTACAAACCAGATATAACTGGCATCCCACAAGGCTTGGTCCTGGGATCTCCCTCGTCTGGTATATATGTCCCATAGGTACAGGCCAACATGGAAGGACTGTGTCTGAACATGTTTGCAGAGGACTACAAACTGCTCACCATATATGACCCTCCAGCTGACACAAGCATCCCACAAAAGGGCCACATAGAAACAGACAACTGGTGCCATAGCCATGTCAGCAAGCTAATTGCAGAAAAGTGTATAGTCAACCCCCGTGGATATACAGTAAGTGCCCACCAATTACCACATAGGTGTTAACCCAATTACGTACTTAACATGTAATGAGAGACCTGGGGACACAAGGTGATAGATATCCTGCATTGAACAAACATGTGGCTGTAGTGTTCACAGAAACATACCATATACCCACCTAATCATGAAGGTTGTCAGATCTAGATAAGGGGTGGTCATTGTGGCTCTGCAGTCATCCTTCATCAGCGTTACAATTGACTACAATAGCCCCTGTGGGATGTACCTCAGCAGACACCTCCATCAACTGTAAAGTCCCCAACAGTACCTCACCAGGAGTATCAAAGAGCTTGCACAGATGCCATGTGTTGCCTGATTAAACAAACTGCAGCTACACACACTGCCATACTGCCCACCCAGAGGCAAGCTGTGCCTGATGTATAAAGCCATGTCCAAGCTGGTATCAATAAGCATGCTGCACCTTGTACAATCTGAATGGCAGTGAGCTATGCACATGAGAGACCTGAACCCCAGCACTGACTTACATAGGACAAGCTGTACTGCATGATCCATAACACAGAAGCCACCCCCACCCATGAGTAAACTCCCAGTACAGGCTATCCATAGAGTCACTCATCGATTCTCCTCAAGAGGAATCTTGATGAGTGGATGGGAGATGGTAGCTTTACACTGGGTATCACTGTTATGTCACAGGTAGACAGAGGCACAGTATACTAACCATGACATATGCCATGGCAAACTGCACTTACAATGTGTGTCGAAGGACAAACACACTCTCTGACTAGCAGAAATGGCCTAGGGAACATCGCTAGTGTTTGCAAATGTACACCTATGTTGTGGAATACACTACCAATGCTGGACAAGCCTGGTTTAAGTAGTTCATATCTGAACATAATGCCACATGGTCAGATGTGCACAACTGGCCCCTAACCAGGCTGTTGTGCTCACTATGGAAATGTAAAGCAGTGATAGGACTAAAGCCCAGGATACTGTCCACCACAGTCAAAGTACTGAACCAGTACACTATACAGTACTACAGTGTTAGGTCAGTGTGAAAGGATGTTGACAACTGTATGCAAAGTATCCCATGCAAACCCTGCAGGCACAGAATAATCCCTGTTGTGTTCACACACAAAGCAGTTGGAAAGTAACTACACAACATGACACACAACACACAACCATAAACGGGAGATATTTGTTGAAGTTCACACTCATCCACAAATGTGGTGGGCTGCAGAGTTCAAGATATGGAAAGCTCACACTGGGCATGCTCACACACTTAGGCCAAATCTCAGTTTAGCAGTTGGCCACACATATCTGGTATTTGTACGTGTTATTCCAGGAGCCAACCACATTACAGCAATCTGCCCAGTGCACACAGTTAAATGACTACAGAGACATACGTGATATAGTGGATCCCTCCCATATGCAAACATCTTCCACAGATACACAAGTTGTTCATACAAACAGGGAATGCTATGGCAATAAAGACCTGCAAACAGTCTATCAGCAACAAATAATGTGCAATTGACAATTAAACATATGGGTGTAGAGGTCAACACTAGGCTGTTTGCCCTAGGGAATGACAGCTTAGCCAGAGTGTGCTTGGCGTCTGCCTCCCCACAGGATGCACATTCCCCTTTCTAAACACTGATGATGTCAGCACCCTATAAGTACAGCAGGAGAAAGAAAGCCTCCCAGTCATGCGAATCGCGTGCTCCGCTAATGCGTCCGTCTCAAGTGTCATAACATAGTTAGGTAGGGGTTTGAATCCTGCAAATGCTCAGCGTGGGCATGTGTGAGTGGGGTTGGTGTGTGTGTAAACCTGTGTGAGGGAAATCCCCCTTTTGGTAACTGGGAAAACAGGATGCACATTCCCCTTTCTAAACACTGATGATGTCAGCACCCTATAAGTACAGCAGGAGAAGGGAAACCTCCCAGTAATGCGAATAGCGCGCTCCGCTAATGCGTCCGTCTTAAGTGTCATAACATAGTTAGGTAGGGAATTGAATCCTGCAAAGGCTTAGTGTGTGTGTGTGTGTGTGTGTGTGTGTGCGTGAGTGGGGTTGGTGTGTGTGCAAGTCTGTGTGAGGGAAATGCCCCTTTTGGCAACTGGGAAAACACAATACAAGATGCACATTCCCCTTTCTAAACACTGATGATGTCAGCACCCTATAAGTACAGCAGGAGAAGAAAAACCTTCCAGTAATGCAAATAGCGTGCTCTGCTAATGCGTCTGTCTGAAGTATCATAACATAATGAGGTAGGGGTTTGAATCCTGAAAATAGCAAGTGTGCGTGTTTGGGTCAGGGGGGTTAGTGTGCGTAAGGAAAATGTCCCTTTTGGCAACTAGGAGAACAGACTACAGGATGCACATTACCTTTTCTAAACACTGATGATGTCAGCACCCTATAAGTACAGCAGGAGAAGGGAAACCTCCCAGTAATGTGAATAGCGCACTGCACTAATGCGTCTGTCTCAAGTAACCTAACATAGTTAGGTAGGTGTTTGAATCCTGCAATTGCTCAGTGTGTGCGCGAGTGGGGTTGGTGTGTGTGAGGGAAATCCCCCTTTTAGCAAATGGGAAAACACAATACAGGATGCACATTCCCCTTTCTAAACACTGATGATGTCAGCACCCTATAAGTACAGCAGGAGAAAGAAAACATCCCAGTAATGCGAATAGCATGCTCCGCTAATGCGTCCGTCTCAAATGTCATAACATAGTTTGGAAGGGGTTTGAATCCTGCAAATGCTCAGTGTGGGGTTGGTGTGTATGTAAGCCTGTGTGAGGGAAATCCCCCTTTTGGCAACTGGGAAAACACAATACAGGATGCACATTCCTCTTTCTAAACACTGATGGTGTCAGCACCCTATAAGTACAGCAGGAGAAGGGAAACCTCCCAGTAATGTGAATAGCGCGCTCTGCTAATGTGTCCGTCTTAAGTGTCATAACATAGTTAGGTAGGGGATTGAATCCTGCAAATGCTCAGTGCGTGAGTGGGGTTGGTGTGAGGGAAATACCCCTTTTGGCAACTGGGAAAACACAATACAGGATGCACATTCCCCTTTCTAAACACTGATGATGTCAGCACCCTATAAGTAAAGCAGGAGAAGGAGAAACCTCCCAGTAATGCAAATAGCGCGCTCGGCTAATGCGTCTCTCTGAAGTGTCATAACATAATCAGGTAGGGGGTTGAATCCTGAAAATAGCAAGTGTGTGTGTTTGGGTCAGGGGGGTTAGTGTGTGTGAGGGAAATGTCCCTTTTGGCAACTAGGAGAACAGACTACAGGATGCACATTACCCTTTCTAAACACTGATGATGTCAGCACCCTATAAGTACAGCAGGAGAAGGGAAACCTCCCAGTAATGTGAATAGCGCACTGCACTAATGCATCTGTGTCAAGTGACCTAACATAGTTAGATAGGGGTTTGAATCCTGCAAATGCTCAGTATGTGCGCGAGTGGGATTGGTGTGTGTGAGGAAAATGTCCCTTTTGGCAACTGGGAAAACACAATACAGGATGCACATTCTCTTTTCTAAACACTGATGATGTCAGCACCCTACAAGTACAGCAGGAGAAAGTATGTGGCATGGACAATGACTGAGTCATATGTGTCCATGCCTCTGACTGACCTGTATGCTTGTGTTATGTGGTGGACCATAGTGCCCCACAGGTATATCACTGTAACCTTCACCTTGTCCAGCCTGGTGAGTGTGACCACACTGTACCGGACAATAAAGGTAGCTAACACAACTGTGGCAGGTGTGTTGTCTAGCCGTACAGGCTGTGACTGTTTGGCACACAGGATTTGTGTGCTATGTGTTATGTGTGATGTGTTCAGGCATAACGTATGCCTGTGTGCCAGCTGCAGAGGTGTGTGCCGCTCAGGCAGGATGCTATTCTAAGGCTCCATGAATGGCCCAGTGTGTACACGTGCTTGTATTGCTGTCAGTGTAGGTCTACATCAGACTGGTATTGTAGTCACTGTAGTATTGCATGCCACCTGGCAGGTTATGCCAGTACTGGGTTCAGAGTGCTTAGTCCCCAGTTTGGCTATGTGGTTCCATCTCATACATGTGTTGTATGTCCATGTGTAGGGGAGAGGGTTGACTGTGTACATGTGGCAGCTGTGACATTGCCACATGACCCACATATTCCACAACTGTACCATAGAGGTGACTGACAACTGACCTTTGCACATGCTACCATAGTATTGTGATTGCCATGGTGATTAACAGCACATAGGGCCAATGGGGAACAAGGTACATAGGTTCATAGGTTCATAGCTTCATACTAGGCTATCTGCCCTAGGGCATTTAAGAACCTAGCCAGAATGTGTTTGGCTGTCGCCATCCATTGTAAATATATCTTGCCATGACCTTTTCCAAAGTTAGTATACTGTGCCTCTATCTAACAGTGACACAGAAGTGATACCCGGGGTAAACCGACAATGTCCCATCCACTCATCAAGATTCCTCTTGAAGAGAGTCAATGAGGGACTCTGCCTAATCTGGACTGGGATTTTATTCCAGAGTGAAGTGAGCCTCTGGGTTATGAATCTGTCCCTCCAGCATGTCCTATTTATTTCAGTGCTGAGGTTCAGGTCTCTCAAGCGTGTAGCCCGATGGGATTTGGATATTCTCAGGTGCAGCATGCCCATTAATTCCGGGTTTGACATGGCATTATACATTAGGCACAGATCACCTCTGAACAGGCGGTATGCCACTGAGTAGAGCTGGGGTTTCTTTAACCGGTCAGCATATGGCATCTGTTTGAGCCCTTTGATCCTCTTGGTGAGGTACTTGTGGGGTTTTTCCAGTTGCTGCAGGTGTCTGGTAAGGTACATGCCAACAGAGGGATTGTACTCAATTATGGGCCTGATGAGGGATGAGTAAAGAGGCACGATGTCCTCCCCTGATGTAGATGTGAATCCCTTCATGATGGGGTGGGCTATATACAATGCCTTTCTAACCACTTTGGCCACGTGGTTGTCAAATGAGAGATTGCTCTCAACTTGGGTCCCCAGGTCCCTAATTACTTCTTCTGTACGTAATGGAGTACCACCTATGTGGTACTTTGTGGGCACTTTGTTTTTGCCAAAGGGGATGACTATACACATTTTTGCATTCAGCTGGAGGCCATGGCTCTGGCACAAGTTGTCTGTTTCTATAAAGCCCCTTTGGAAGATGCTTGTGTCGGCTGGAGTGTCGATTATGGCGGCCAGTTTGCAGTCATCTGCATATTTGGTCAGCCACAGTCCTTCCATGTTGGCCTGTACCTCCAATAAATATATACCAAACAAGAGAGGTCCCAGGACTGAGCCTTGTGGGACACCACTTGTAACTGGTTTGGAGTCTGGCATGGCTCCAGCAGTTCTAACCATGTGGGTTCTGTCCTTGAGCCAGTGTGCAATCCATCTAGTGACATAGGGGCTCATATTTAAGCTGGTGAGCTTCTCTAGAATGCCCAAGTGGGGTATTGTTTTGAAGGCTTTTGCGAGGTCCAGGTAGGCTGTGTGGACCACCTTCCCCTCATCAATGGCCTTGGTGACTGTTTCAAAGAAATCAACAAGGTTTGAGAGGCAGGATCTGCCCTTAACAAAGCCAAACTGGGTATGAACCAGTGTCTGTAGGTCCCCAATATCTATATTTATGTGGTCCATGATGATCCTTTCCATAGCTCTGCAGACCAAGCTAGTGTGGCTTATGGGGCAGTGGTGTCCAGGATCCGTTGAGGCACCACCTTTCTGTAGAGGGACCACTGTTGCTGTATGCCACACTTTGGACACATATCCTGTAGTAAGGCTGGGATTGAACAGTAGTTTTATGTTTGGTTGTAGCACGTCTTGGAGGTCATGTAGGACACAGCCCGGGACACTGTCTGGTCCCATTGATGCAGTGTGTATTGCTTTGGAGAGGGCGGCTCTTACCTGAGCATCTGAGATGTCAGGGGGGCAGAACTCTGCTGGGATACATATTTGCCCTTTCGATGTGGAGGGGGGTGAGAAGTTTGCACTGAACCTGTCAGCTAGAATGTTGGCAATGTCTGTGAGTTTGGTGTTTCTATTGATGTTTTAGACTACCTCTGAGCATATCTGGGAATTACCACCCAGGTTCCTAACATAACTAAAGAAAACCTTGTGATTATCCTTAGTGTCCTGTGCAATTTCTCTCGAAGCTGGCCTTAGACAATCTTATGAGTGCCTGTAGTTATTTGCTAATACTGATCAGTGATGCCTTCCCTTTTTGGGATTTTGCTGTATCATTTAGTAGCTTCCTCCTTCTATTGTGTAGTTTGTTTATGGCTGGGGTCCATCAGACAGGACGTCTGCCTTTGGAGGATTGGGTCTTGGTTTTATTCGGGATCACATGACCCATGCATTCCTGAAGGTGTCCATAGAATGCGTTTATAGAGGAATCTGCGGTCTGGTCTGTAGTTTCCACAGGCCGGGGGCTTTGAAGGTTTCCACCTCAGTTTTGAGGAGTGTGAATTTGCTTTAGAGAAGTTGTTCACTGTGGTGTTCTGGGCAGGGGGTGGGGTTGGGATGTGAATATCCAGTGAGATTAGTTTATGGTCCGATCTTACCAGTGAGGGATACACTTCTGGTCTGGAGCATAGAGTCCCCATGTTGGTGATGATCAGGTCCAGTATGTTTCACCTTCTTGTGGAAGTGGTAACAAGTTGTTCCATAGCATTTGAGCTCATATATTCTAGGAATCTTTGGCCTAGGGCATTGGAGCTAGAGTGATGCTCCCAGTCCATGTTCGGGTAGTTGACGTCTCCCAATATAATGGTGTTTGGAGAGACCTTCATATTTCCACTGTTCACAGGATGGCTGAGTGCAGTTCTTGGGTTTGGGAGGGTGGTCTGTAGCAGGCTATAACCTGGAAGGCAGTTTCACCCATTGTTAGTTGCACATGGATAGTCTCTGATGCTTGGTGCTTTGCCACCAACCTGGAGGTGTGGGTATCTTTGATGAATATCAATACCCCCCTCCATTTGTGGTTCTTCCAAGTTTTGGGGCTGAAAAGCATGGTATGAGGTATAACCTGGTAGTGCTGGGGTGCTCTCGGTAGCCCTGAACCAGGCATCTGTTACTGCACAGATATCAATGTTCTCCATGCCAAGGAGAGTTTCGGGTGCATGCATCTTGAGGTTTAGACTTCTGGCGTTGGGTAGCATTACTCTTAGTTTCTTATCCCTTGTGATACCTATGAAGGTTGGTTTGTCATTTGAGCCTTGCTTAACATAGGCACTATGGGGGTAGCAAGAGCCTTTGCCAATATCTGAAAGCCCAGGGGTGACAGGTGCAAGCTGTCCCTAGCGAAGCAGGTGGTTCAACAGAAGATGAATATGTGAGGGTGTAGTGCCTGTGATTAGTTAGCAGTAGCATGTACGACTGCTCACATGGACAAATGCCAGGTAAGTCATATGCAATGTGTCACAGGCAATGTACATGTGAACAGGACAACCAGTGACATTCTGTCAAGTGAGACATGGACATACATATAGTAAGCTATGCAGATGTCACTAGGAGTCCACAGAAGCTCTGTAACTATGCATTGCAGGTGGGATCAGTATTCCAGGGTAATTGCAAGCAAACATGCATGCAAACAAAGCTACAGTAACCAGGGCTGCATGTAGTCCATTGTACAACAAACAAGCTGTACCACTTCCAGTAGGTAACACTGCAAATATGCAGGCACTATGCACATGTACATGGAAATACACAGGTCAGATGGCTAGGGTCCAGTCTCAGCGCACACAAGTGTACAGACCATGTACTGTCAGGATGTACAATAACTGGATGAAAACCCATGTGCTCATACCTGCAGTAATACCCATGTCAAATAACAGACACTGAGCCTTCACTCAGTGGTTCCATACATAGTAGGATGTGTGCTACCTGGCCTGCCACCACAGTATCCCTGACCTGTTATGGGGACTCTCCCTCCTGTGACAGTTAGTTTTGTGTGTTGGGGCTGTCTAGCATGGTATGAGATGTGAGCTTGCAGTGCTAGGGTGCTCCTGTGTGTCCTGTACCAGTCGTGTAGTACTGCACACATATCAACATCCTCAAACATCCGCATTGCAGAGTCCAGTGTGGGCAACATGCCACTTGCAGTTTACATGTCCATCATTGCGTATTAATACATTCATTACCTTATCCCCTGTGCTACCTATGTATGTAGCCTTCTGTTGACATCCTTACCACCAGTATGCCAACATGTGCAGATGATACACTATGGTACTTACCATGGGTGTAGACAACAGTACATGACAATCACACACTTACTGCATCACGCATGCTGTGATATACCCACAATTAATTCAGCACACAGTACTGTTAACAACATGATACTATTACTACACGTCTATGTAGTCACCCTGTGCATCAGCAACATGTTAACCTGTACCTGCACTGATGTTACAGATTGCAGGAGTTGGCACAGTTTCATCATATGCACAGGGTGTGAACTTGGTATGCCTGAGTCAGCCACTGATAACATCGATTGACATGTATGTGTATGTGTGTTGGTGAGGGACAGCAGTACAAGGTGGGGCAATGTTGATGCAGTGTGTGCGTGTATGCGGTAGCCCTAGGTGTTGTCAATTCGCATGTGTGTATGGATGCACACAGTTCCACCTCATGGCTGCCATATACTGGTGTTTGTGGACAGCCACAGACTGTACCTGCCAGGTCATACAGATCAGGGTCTCTGGCCATGGACACGGTACCTGTGCCTTGCAGGGGTGCTACGGACCGTATCCGGTACCAACTCAGACTGTGTACTGTCATCAAAAGCAGGTGTTCATTGACTGGACACAGATCCCTGTCAGGCCTGGCCAGAGCCACGTGCACGTGGTCTCCTGGGGCGGTCTGATGACAGCACAGACCCAGCATTGCTGGGGCTGCTCCTGGCACTATGGGGGCAGCCGCGGCCCTGTTGTCATCCACGATGACTGCAAGCTGCTGCTGTTGCTGGCATACACCCACGTCGAAGCATCAACCGTCCACCATCACCCTGGCTCATGGACATGCAGTTGTGGAACCGGTCTAATATGTCCCCACAACGTCTGTCTATGACATCTGTGAAATTACGGATGGCAGCCGCAATGTCACGCATACTGTCAGTCATGGCTGTGCGACATGCTGTCAGCTCCCTCAGACCCTGTCTGGTGTACCGTTCCATACGTGACTGTGCCTGCATGACAGCCCAAAACATAGCTGAGGTTGTAAGACCTCTGTGGGCACATCTGACAGGGGCAGTATGCCCATGGATGCTCCCACGAGAACCCCTGGACATCTGTCTGTGTGGTACCATCTCTGGACCATGCCCATTGGCTGCTGTGTGGGGAGGCATGCGCCACAGATACCACATTACCCTGGTCAATGCCCACTGTATGCTGTCCATCACCTAGGGAAATTGGTGACAAAGGGTGTATTGGCAGGATAACTGTGAACATTGATGGGGTCAACAGCTGTGTACTGTCAATCGGCTGACCAATGGCCGACCCTGGCATACCTTCCTGTGCCATTACACAGATGTCATCATTATCAGTACCCATGGTACCTGATTCAGGTTCCCTGCTGCATGACACCAGAGGAGCACCAGAACCTGTAGGAGGGAAACAGGAAACACAGTTTACAATGTCTACGCATTACCAGTGATGCACACATCCACACATGCACAGGTCCAGACATGCACACATGCACACATGCACAGGTGCACACATGCACACATGCACACATGCAGACATGCACAGGTGCACACATGCACACATGCACAGGTGCACACATGCACACATGCACATGCACACATGCGCACATGCACACGTGCACACGTGCACAGGTGCACACATGCACACATGCACAGGTGCACACATGCACACATGCGCACATGCGCACATGCACACATGCACACATGCACACATGCACACATGCACAGGTGCACACATGCACACATGCACAGGTGCACACATGCGCA
This sequence comes from Protopterus annectens, assembly GCF_019279795.1. Lineage (NCBI taxonomy): Eukaryota > Metazoa > Chordata > Ceratodontiformes > Protopteridae > Protopterus > Protopterus annectens. The sequence goes on from NC_056726.1 coordinate 1,390,757,065, forward strand.
CATGCACACATGCACACATGCACACATGCACACATGCACACATGCACATGTGCACATGCACAGGTGCACACATGCACACATGCACACATGCACAGGTGCACACATGCACACATGCACACGTACACATGCACACAGTGCACGAAACTAAGTTATTTGTTAAGAATCCTAACGATGCCAGATTTTTTTATATTACCAAAGATACATAAAAATCTGGTTGATCCCCCCGGACGTCCGATAGTTTCGGGAAGGGGGGCATTTTTACAAAATGTTGGCATCTTTTTGGATTCGGTACTAAAAGAATACTTAGCAAAAATTCCATCACATGTTAAGAATACGACAGAAGTTTGTGATAACTTCAGGGGAATAACTTGGCAGGATAATTATTATTGGGCTAGTGTAGATGTTGTGTCATTATATACATCTATTTCTACACGTTGGGGTTTGGAGGCCATACATACATTTCTAGGAGAAGGACCCAGGACCCATTATTTAATTTCCCTTCTAGAGTTTTGTCTCACACATAATGTTTTTGAGTTTAATAATAGATATTTTTTGCAAAGAGAAGGAACAGCGATGGGTGCAAGTTTTGCACCATCATACGCTATCATTTTCATGGGACATTTTGAGAATTTATTTGTATATACTAAAAAGTTTTTTCAGAAGAATGTTTTGGTCTATAAAAGATTTATAGACAATGTTTTATTTTTGTGTAGAGGAAACCCCCAAGATTTCGACGAGTTTATATCCAGTTTAAAATTGAATCCATGTGGCATGGATTTTACTTATGTAGTTAATAGGAATATTATTCAGTTTTTGGATGTACAATTTTATATCGGTACAGATGGCAGGATTGAACACAAACCTTACCACAAGAGTACAGCAGTAAATAATTTTTTGCATGCTACCAGCATGCACAGTTTTGACTTAATCAAGTCTTTGCCTTTAGGGGAATTCAAGCGAATAGCTGGAAATACTTCTGAAGTTTCTAATATTCATAAGGAATTTGATAACATTGGCCAGAAATTATTTGATAGAGGCTATACATGGGAAAATATTCAATTCCATAGAGCCAATGTAGAAAGAATATTGAATTTGAAAGACCATGGTTATCATGAATATAGAAATACAAGAGGGAGTAATAATAGATCTTTTCACAATGGTAGAAATAATTTTGAAGAAATGGAAAAAATATTTTTTGTGAACAGATTTTCTCCCTTTTCACCAATTTTGAAAAAGATTGTGTTAAACATGTGGCCCATTATTACTAGTGATGAATTTTTGAAGGATATAATACCAAAAAATTTTATTTTTTCGTACACTAGGTGTAAAAATCTCAAGGAATTTGTGAGAAGTAAGGGTAAAAAAGAAAAACAACCTAATGCTGGGGCTTTTGCATGTGGAAAGTGTAGGGTTTGTGATAAAATTATAAATCTAGATGGCCACAAAATTAATGGGGTTACATATCAAGCACTGGATTATTTCGATTGTAATTCTTCGGGGGTTGTTTATATTATAGGATGCAATTGTGTAAAAAAGAGATGGTACATAGGACAGACTAAACGAAGGGTAAAACAAAGAATCATGGAGCATTTGGGAGACATCAGGAATTGCAGACTTGATAGTCCTGTTGCTAGTCATTTTCATCAATTCCATGGAGGGGAATGTATTAATTTTAATTTTAGTATTTTTGGCTAAACCATATGGGGGAGGTGGCACAGATGTTAATTTTCAATGTAAATTATTATATTTGGAAACTAAATTCATTACTAATTATAGAACTCTATTTCCAGATGGAATGAATTTGGAAATTTAATTGTTATATTTAAAAATATTTAGTTAAATGTATTTATATATATATTATTGTGCAATTGATTTAATTGTTGTATTTTAATTGAAATGTTTTCATCTATTATATAATTGATTAATTGCATAATTGATATGAAGAGGGTGTGTATATATACTGGATGTACTTAGAGAATGATATTCCAAATGAAGGCAAAGGCCGAGGTACCAGAATTCCAGTAAAGTGAAGTTATACTTATTCCAGTTTGGCTGCTTATTTCTTCGTGTGTTTTTCATGTATGGGTTCTATTTTGGATTCTTTGAGTCCAAGAACATTTTTTTGTTCTTGTATAGCAGTCATGGCTTAGTGGTAAGTCATGGAGACTACTGTTTCCAAGGTCCTGTGTTCGGGACTGACAGTGGGATTTTATTTTGCTTTTGAACTGACTACAGGACCTGTCAATCAGAATGACTAAGGCACTTTTAAGCAGTTGTAACCGGGTTAGCGCTGGTTTGCGCAGAGCTCATGCATGCACACTGGCGTTTAGCTCCGCGCACACATGCGCACACCCGCTTACATCCGCTTAACAGTGCTTACTCTTGTGCACACCCGCGCTATTTTCTTTGAAAGAAATGAAAATGGGGAGACAGGAAAGTGGTGAAAAAGGGGTCACAAAGAGGGTAAGACAGCAGGGAAACAAGCTTGGGTTTTGCAGGAGGGATGTAGGTAAGGCCCATAGCTGTCCATTTCTTTATCAGCAACAGCTGTGCATATGTTTGTAATTTGGTGTGACATTTGATACCTTCCACCCCTGAGAGAGGTGTAAGGACAACAATAATACTTGTTGTACAGCCAATTGTACTTGATAGTTTCCATGTCTGGTAGACATATGTGCAGAATGGGCAGCTATGTATGGGGCATAATTTTTTTGTGGGTACAGAGTGCCCTTTTTTTTTTTTTCAGGTGAGAGTGGTATGTCAGGTGAAGGAAGTCGGTATAGCTGGGGAGGTAGGTTGGGTAGGTCAACAGACAAGACAAACAAGACGCATACAGGGGTGGTGTATGACACATGTTGGGGGATTACACAATTGACGGGGACGGAGGTTTGGATATCCAGAGCCCATGAGCCCATAGATGGCAACAGTGGAACTGATATCCCCACCCATGGGCAGTTGCCACTGTTCCTTCACTGCCCAGGATGGGGCTGTGCTGGGGGCTGTGTAGGCTGGGCAACAGGCATGCTCGTACGTTGTGCCACCTTTGCCTCAAGCTGGCGTAGGGGCTCAAGAACAGAGTCTCGGATCTTCCTATGCACCACAGTCCGGATGCTACGGAGGGTGAGTGATGGTTCTCCTCCGGCCACACTTGCACAGGGGGGACGGGCCCCATCCCCTGCAGCGCTTCCACCCACAGGTGGCACAGGGCCACCAGACGAGGGTCCAGACTGGGCACTAGTGCCAGGTGCACTCGCCAGCTGAGGTGGGAGAGGTGGGTCTGCTGGAATCCGCCTTCCCTGTCATTCTATGTTTTGCATTATGTCATGACAGTTTGGGTTAGTAACATACAATACCATTCGCAATTAGTTGTAACAGCATGCATTAGTATTCCCATTAACCAAACACCCAGATATTCACACCATTGAACAGCAAGCATAACACATGCATAATTTGAACAGCAATACACAGTCCAACAACATGCAGGGTGGATTGATGGCAACAGGCCATCAGGTTTGGATGTATGAACAGGGCAGATGCATCAACGGACATGCAAATATTTATGACCCATCAGGACAAATGTCCAGGGGAGTTAATTGTGATTGCACATACCATTTTCATGTGGAATGGATTATATGTGGGTATAGGGTGGGGTGAAGAAAATATTATTAACACCTTCGAATACCAATACATATGCTGTACATTTCTAATAGCTACAGATATATACACACTACTGTTCTAACTACAGTTTCCTATATGATAACTATTTCAATTTTGTGATAGGACTGTTACTGCTACATCAATATACATTTTATTGTTATTCATACACGTTCATATCTGGCTTTGTTCAGCTACATCATCCTGCTACATTTGCTTTATATAGCTATAGACAACTGTGGATGTTTGATATTTCAGACAATCATACTATCTGCATATTGCAGACTGAGAGCAACATATCCAGATTTTGGGATACACATTCCAGCTGCAGCAACACTTTGGACACATTTCACAGTTTGGTTCTACTTGTCATATTCATTTCATTCTGTACTGACTGCAGTATACTTTATACAGGGGTTATTACTACTTTATTGGTGGATTCATAACTCTTTCTCACACCCTCTCACTTGTTTTCATTTTACTATTCAGGATGGTACTTACTTCTAGGCTTTATTGACATGTTTTACCTGTAGTTATTACAATCCTTTCCAGCAGTCTCACTTCTGTCATGTTTCAGTATTTCAACAGGGATATATTTCACACATGTGAGTTGCTCATCTTCTGCAGCTGTACTTTTCAGCCTGCTGCAGGTTGTGCACTATGATATTATAGGTGGGGCATCTTTATTTCAGACTTTATTTCAGACATTTTCATTTTTCTGTTTGGATTTCAGACTGCAACACACTTTTGTAATCAAACAATACTTGCAAACACTTTTACACTGTTACTTGCACATTTTATTACTTAGTGACTACACTGCACTCTTTTGCTAACTGTCATACTTTTATATTTCTTTACAGTTACTGGGAGTGGATTACTGACCTGCCTGGTGGCGCAACCGCACCAGCCTATCACCATAGGCTCTGCGGTTTGCAGAACGGACACCTGCAGCTGTAATATAAATGAAGTAATATTGGAATACACATCTCCATAATATCAGCTAATTTAATTTCTTACATACATAATTAAATGTAACTTACTCAGTAGTGGGGCTTTGGGCATTTGCCGGGCCTCCTGGATCCAAAGGTTCAATTGGTCCTGCTTGCGTCTCTTCAGGTCCGCATGGTGGTGACGGACCTGCTCACCAGTCCTTGGAATCCCTGTGGCACTGGTAAGATCATGAGCCAACCGGTCCCACGCCTCAGCCCTATATGCTCCCCACAGGACCTGTCCCTGCATGAGTTGGGCCTCATGATTGTGGACTAGGAGCCAGACCATGTATTTGGACTCCTCAACGCCCCACCTCTGTGCTCGAAAGCAACTACCCTCACCTACATCTGACATTCTGGCTGCAAGTCAGTTCTACAATCGTTTATGCTGTGTATTCCCGCCTATGGGGCTTATATATGCCGTTTTTCCCACACTTATCTGTGATTGGCTATTTTGGAATTGTATCCACTTCACAAAACCTGCTTTGTCATGCTCCACTTTCTATTCATTCCTATATATTTGCTATTACTGCATTTCTGAGTACAGCTGTCATAGCTTAGTGGTTCAGTGACTTGACTATGGTGCATGGTATCCTGGGTTCGAACCTGGCCACTGCTTTTTATATTTTATGACTGTCTAGACAGGCTAGGGGGTGTGTCTGTGTAAAGGCAGTTTTGTTACAGCTTGCTCAACGTTGCCCGTCGGTTAGCTTGTTGGCACGGTGCGCAGCTCCGCGCAAATGGGGTGCGCTGGCTTACGCCTCATTTGGCTGTCAGCACGCATAGTACACTCAGCTCAGCTAGGGGCACACAGTTTCAGTGTGTGAAACCACTGCTAACCTATGGGCACTCATTTTGCACCTGTTAAACCACTGCTCACCTACGGGCAGATACACTCACCTTGTTAAACTGTAGCTTAGCTATAGGCACATCTGGCATTTTTTTATTGTTTTTTTACCTCACATTTCTTCAAAATAAATGGACTAGTTCATTACATTTTACATAAAATGTGATTTTATATGTGTACATGTTTGTCAGGGACTTGTTTCGAGCTTATTTTTCTAAAAATAAAAGTTGGTGTTGTGGGGGCTCGAACCATGAATGCCTGCTCTTCAGTTGACGTCTCTACCGCTATGCTATTGCTTCTTGGCTTACTTTGCATATTTAGTTGTTATATGCTTTCCCACTGACTGCTAACTGTAGCTGCGCTACGGGCACGCCCGCGCAAACAAGCGCACTCAAGGTTAAACATCTTTACAATTTAAAAAAAAATATATCACATGTTCATTTATATATTTTCTGTTCATAGTCTGTGGGGGCATGTGTTGTGTTGTGTTTATTCACATTTCCGTGGACTCTGTCGTGGGTGTTTACTTTGGGCACCTTTACTCTTCTGGGGGCGTGTCCACTTGCAGGGCTCGGCCTACGGACACACCCCCTACTGTCTTACACGTGACCATGTTAGACTTAGGAGTGATTCAGCATGCTCTCATGAATATGCAGAGCATGCTGACATCACTCCGTTTAACTGCAGCCTCCGTGTAAGAGTTATAACTCTTACACGGAGGCTTCGTGAATCCTGCCCACTCTCTTAACATTGGACCCTCATCAATTTAGCTTTTTTAAAGGATGGTCTTAACTCTTTAACCTCACTCATTTCTTTCAAAAGTCACTAAGCAGTGGAAATTGGTGATACAGTACATACAGCATATCTGGACATGGCCAGGGCTTTGACACTATTCTCCATGCAGGCATTATTGAATAAAACCAAAATATGATAATTTATGCCAAGAGAGACATAAATGTAATCTGGTGTAAGTGGTAAGAGATAAAAGTATGAAGTCTAAAGACTAGCCAATAAAAACTGCAGTAGTCTGTAATTGAAGGCCAAATGATCAGCCTTTAAAAGGTTACCTTGATACACATTTATTAGGATGAACACTTTCATCAATTAACAGACTTCATCAGATTTACAGACTTATAAATTTAAATATAAATGATTTTGCTGTACAGTAGAACCTGACTGGTTGTCTAATAGTGTCCATGTGTTTAGAGTTGCAGGTATTACTTTTGAATGCAAAAACATTACCAGTGGTATACCACAGATGTCAGTCCTGGACCTTCTCATATTTGACATCGATTTCTCAGACATTTGTGGAAACACTCCTGGCCTATACTTATCTAAATTTGCAGACAATTATAAATTGTATGTTGTTTATCAATCTTCCACTGAGTCACAGTTGCTCCAGTATGGGTTAGACCATGTTACCAATTGAAGCAAGGGCAATGGTCTCAAACTAAAATTGAGAAAATGTAGAATAATTCATTTTTGTAAATAAAACATTTTCCCATACTGCATAGGTGACACACCCATCTAATTAGACATTATCATAAGTGATTTTAGCACATTTATTGATAATTCCTTACTTTTTGATCATCATATCTCCACAGTAGCTAGGGAAGCCTTCTATCTGGCTTAACTAATTTCCGAAAACATCTCTTCTAGAGTTTTAATTCCCTTTTACTTGTATCTCATCAGATCCATTATTGAATATAATGCACCTTTTGACATAAGAGAGTCACAAATGAAAATATCAGGACATATTGATGGCTTTCTCTCTGTACTCAGGTTATTATTGACTCTTTCGGTAGGTCCAACCTTAATTGTTCTTCTAATCCTTTGGAGAACAAATGGTTCCTGAAATATCTAACTAAAGAAATTACACCTCCATCAACAGGTATATAAGACATGCAATAAAAACACAGTTGTTGCAGGACTAGCAAAACATCAGAATCTTTCATTTCAACTATCTCAGATTTAACAGTTTTTAAACTGATCATTTGGCAGTTAAATTTAAACTGACATACTTTACAACATACAGCTTGTGGGAATCATATTCTCTCACCACTCGGCATGAATTAAGTCTAGACATGCACTCATCTTGTGATCTGAAAGCAAATCGAATGGTAAAAAATGTGTATTATTGTGGCAACCCCTTAAATGCAAAGACAAGATGGGGCAGGTATTTATCCAATGCCTGTTTAAGCTGGTCTTTGAGGCTCTCAACGTTGTGTTAAGAGTAGAGATAAACCTCTCTACTTAGCTATTTGCTTGTGGATGGTAGGGGGTAATTTTTAACTGCTTTACACCACTGCACTTCTAAAAACAACTCAGATGTTTTTCTGTCTCAGTAATGAGTACAGCCACTGTCTCAGGTTACCTAGCAGCATAATCCACCACTACCAAGGTACATTTCTTGACCATGGGGCCTTACAACATCAAAGACTACCCTCAGAAACAGTCATTAATAACAGGAAAAGGCAACAAAGCAACCATGGCTTTCTCTCCCGTCTTACAAACCTTTTTGCGCTGTTCTTCTTTCAGTACCCTGTCACATTTGTCGCAGTAGGTGGCCAATAAAAAAGTGGCATAAGATTCCTTCTTACAATTATGCCTTTGTATCAGGAAGAAAAAGAATAACACAGGCTATAATCAGAGAAAAAAATAACATAGGCTATAGTCAGAAGTGCCTAATGGTAGACCCTTAGAACTATCAGTTGCTGTATTGCTTCTTCCTCTAGCTCCCATTTCAGAAATTCACTCTCTGTACAACAGCCCCTTACCCCTTGCATCAACATACAAACTTCCCTTGAGTCTGATGCCTCCTGGGTTACTCCCTTATGCTTTCTATAGGTGATATCTGACAGCTGTGAATGTTGGAACTCTCTATTTGTTCGCCTTTAACAAATGGGTATTGTTATTATTGGGATAGTGGTTAGTATAATGGTTAATGTCCTTGTCTCACAGATACAGGGTTTGAGTCTAACCTCTAGTTATGGGCTAGGCTTCTAATAGTCTGCAAACTGATAGCCTAGTATTCACCTATGAGCCTGTAAGTCTGGTATCTGTTGACAACTGTGCCTCAGATTTAGGATTCTTGCTACCAGCTATCTCTTCTTTTGAAGTAGCTCATTTAAGAAGTGATGTAGTAATTTTTAACACCTGCCACTGTTCTTTGCCCAAATTAACTCTGGGCAATGGCGCTTGAAATTATGTCTTTCCTATGGCCATAACTGGAGTGGACTTCCTGGACAAGTAATGCTCTTTCTTAACAATTACATGCTTAACATACTCAGTGATACTTACCTATTTTTCTAATGTATAACTCAAAATTAAATACTAAAACTAAACCACAAATTTCTGTCAAACTTTTATTCATAGGTTCATAGCTATATACTAGGTTAACAGCCACCAGGGGCTTTATGAGCCTCAACCCAATCCAGTTGCATCCTCTTGTAACATGTGTGTCTTACTTGTTAGGAGGGGAATGTTAGTAGGTTGCTAAAAAGTTATGTGTGTGTGGGGGCATGTTCATTAGGGAATGTTTACTGTCACCCTCTGTCTATAACAGATATGAGGACCAGCCCAGGGATGAATTTATGATTACCCATCCCATGTTAGTTAGGGAATGTTTACTGTTGGCTTCTATCTATAGCCCAGAGATGAAATTACGATTTTCCCATCCAATGATCAAGTTTATGTTTGTATAGGGTTAGGGATGGACTGTGTTTCACATAGGTGGGGAGCCTATTCCAGATCATGGGGAGCTTTTAAGAAGTCTACTTGAAAGGATCAAAATTTCAGAACCTCGAACCTCTGATCATCGAAGACCAGAGGATCAAAGTTCTAAAATATCGAACCTTACAAAAAAAAAACTATAATGTGAAAACTTCTTATTTCACGTTATCCAGCCCTGCATCCCCCACACCCCCTGCTACTTAAATATACCAACTCTGAGATTGCACTACAGTGAAGAGAACAGTAAAGTTCCCATTCTGCAGTGTATGGTGATCTCCATTCACAAGGTTAGATATTTCAAAACTTCAATCATCTGGTCTTCACAGGCCAGTGATTCAATGTTCTGAAATTTTGAACCTTTGAAGGGGACCCCCTTTTTAAGACACATATCTGTCTCGCCAGCATGTTCTATTTATGTTGCTAGCAAAGTTCTAATCCCTGGATTTAGTGTTTCTTATGCTGCTCATTTTGTGGATGTGCAAAAGCTCCATCATGGCTGAAACTTAGGATGCCTTATATGCCAAGCACGACCGCCTGTCATCAGCCTGTAGTATACCAAGTATAGAGACAGGACTCTAAGGCAATCTGTATAGGACAATATGTTAATAGCCAGGATTCTCTTGGTAAGGAACCTCTGTGGCATTCCAGCTGTTGCATATGCCTAGTCAGGTACATGCCGAAGGAGCATTGTATTCAATGATGGGTCTGAAAAGGGCTGAGTAGAGTGGTACTATAACTTTCTTGGACCTGGACCAATTGTGGTCAAGTACTCTAGCAACATGCCTTCACAGACTCCAAAAAAGAAAAAAAATGCTTCTCAGCATTCTCCGGTTATGTTCATTGTTCAAACCAAAGGATACAAGGTTTGAAACTTTAAAAACAATTCAGTGTAACTTCTTAGTAAAACATTTTACGTTGTTGCCTTGCTTCTATCTCCCAACTTAACCTATAGCAATGCATATGCTTTTATTATATTCAAATTCTCTTGATGTGTATTCACACATCATTCTGCTGCTGAAGTTCACTTCCCTTGTATTTAATGTCATTAATGGCTTCCTGGTCCTCACTTTTGCTCAAATGTGCTTTGTTCCCAATATGGTGGTTTCCTATATAACATAAACCATTATTTGTGTTGAAGGTATACAACTCCTGGTATTCAAATTTTATTTTTCCAATATATTAGTTACATTTAGTTATAAATCTACATGCACTACATGAACCAGAGGGAAAGTTCCTTGTCATCCCACAATCTGCTGTATTTGTTCTGAACTGCAACTAAAATAATGATAAGCTACCATATCTACCATAATTTTTCTCTCATATATGAAATGATAAAATTCACTTCATTGAAATCATCAGAAAGTAGACTCCAATGGTGTATTTTTTATTAAAGGCACCACTACATCTGTAAAAGCTGTATATTTATTCACAAAATAAATATTTTTTTCTTCTGTGACACATATTTACCTTTTCCATAATAATTATTAATCTTCTCTGTATATAGTAACACCTTTCTCTTTTTTATGGCTAGCATCCAAATGTACTTTTCTTGATAAAAATCACTGGGTAGCCTCTATTGATAACAAACATGATTTTTTTATCTATATTAATTACTACTACTTATGTCTGATACAGTATACCTCTTACCAGTATTTTTCTACCCCCTACCAGGATAAGGTACAAGCGTTTGTGATAAACTTCAGCAGCTGTAGTATCAAAGCAATTTATTAATAGAATGATACCACCTCTGTTAGCTCCTTCACATATTTTTCTCCACTATAACACTCTCTACATGTAGACTGTAAATATCCCCTTGGCTACATTCAAAACATCTAACTGCAGGATCTTGGTCTGTACTGAAACCAGTGACAAACCCTTTCTTATGTGACCTCCAGCGATGGTTTAGTGTGCCCCTATAGATTTATTTATACCAACTTGTGGAGTCTTGCCACACCCACTAACTAGATATCACCATTTTTGCGTTCTTCCTTAGTTTAAATTCACTCAACACTTAAAAACTAGTAATTTGACATCCATGCACCTATTTATGAATATAAGCACTTAATTGTCCCTAGGGTGGTGCAGTGGTGCAGCAGTTAAAGCTGCTGCCTCGTAGCAAGAGGCTATTCGGTTTGATTCTCAGCCTGGGGTGCCTTCTGTGGGGAGTCCGCATTTGCATGAGTTTCCTCCAGGTACTCCAGTTCCTCCCACATTCCAAAGATATGCATCTGGAGCTTTTCTCCCCAGGCCTCCGCTGAAAATAGGCTCTGTCCTAGTAGGACTTTCCCAGTCAACAACTGTTAAATAAATACATTTCTGCAATGAATTTGATCGTATTATCTTTTCATTTTCGATTACATTTGTTCTATATGGTCTAGATTTATTTATTTATTTATCCTTTGTTGACGAGGTTAGTCCCACTAAGTTAATACCTTCTTTTCAGGCTAAAACTAAGGTGGTATTTATACTACTAGGGGCAATTTGGCCAGGGCTTTTCAGAAATTCCCCTACATCTTGTTGTTACAAATGGGACTCATTTTGCATCAGCACTTGCTGTTTTTGTTGCAGGCACAGAGATGGTCCAGAGAAACAGGAAGGCAGATAGCGAGAGAAGGAGATAATGAAGTGGTGAAAGAAATGGAGGAGAAAACCAATACTGAGACCACAGTATGTATACAGAATTCTGAGAAGTTTCAAAGAAATCTGTGTGATAGAGATGAGTCAGCAAATGAGGGATGTATAATTACAACCCTCTATTAGAGTGGTTTGCAGGATGAGTTATTTAAAGAAATGGTGATGCAGAGTGAGCAAGAAAATGAAGCAGACATTTCCTGGTGGGACGTTTTGGAAAGAAATATCAAAGGAGGATGTAGACACAGTCCTGAAGAATAGTGGCGAGATGGAAAAGAAAATATATGCCAAAAAAGTAAATGAAGGCAAAAGGGGAGTAGCAGAAAAGAAAAAGGCAGAAAGAAATGAAAAATGGAAGTTTGCGGTAAGGATTGAAACTAAGGATGATAAAGAAATAGACAGGTATGAAATATGGGACGATTTAATAGCGCCTTTGGGTGTAAAAGCACATTAGGTAAGACCATTTACTCTTATTAACAAATAAATATTTTGTGACATTATATCTGAGACTGTTTTTTTCAATGGAAAATTTTATTGGAGAATATGTAAAAAAGAAATACTGTAACCCATGGCATCTTTATGTGATAAAAGCATTTAACAGGAAAACAAAAGAGAAAATGCATGTACAATTTCAAACAGAGGTAGAAAGAGAGACGTTGAAAGGACATGACAACTTTATGTAAAGAAGTAGCGGACATTGCAAACGTTTATGATAAAAGAGGTTTATGGACTGGTGGATGGGATTGTAATATTGTGTTAAAAATAGAAAGAGGAAAAAAATAATACATACTATATACCAAGCATGATAAATGTGAAGGGGAATAGGGGGTGTCATAAAATACTGGAGACAACCTAAAACATGTTTCTTTTGTGGAAAAGAAGGACATCTGATATGTAACTGTGATAAAAGAAAATGGAACATGATGCAAAAAATGTGAATTAAAATGTTATAAATGTATCAAAACTGGATGCTTATGGGTGCATTGTAAAAATGAAAATAACAGTAAGGAACAAGTGAAAGAAAGAGAAGAAATGAACAAAGAGAAGAAATTTAAGAAGTAGTAGAAATAGAAAAATTAGACGAGGGAAAAAATAAGAGGACATAGCGTAAGGCTCTGAAATAAGTGATTCATGAGACATAAATTGGGATACAGTAAAAGAAAAAAAGAATTATATTGGTAAAAGGGAAACAAGTACAAAAGAAAAAAGAAAAGATGGTTGAAAAAGAATACATTCAGCTAATGGCTGGGAGTTGGTATAATGGTTGAGGTGTTTAACTCACAGAAAGAAAATGTAGTTTTTTATTTACCCTTGAGAGGTAAGATTGCTATGCTTAGAATGGCCCATTAAGGCAGCTAGCCTAATAATTAGCTATAAACTTATTAAACCATGAATCTAAGGAAAATTACAGTTTTACAGTGGTTTCTGTAAATGTGAATCGTATTAAGAATATAGTAAGAAGAACAAGGATTTTGGAGTACTGTAATACATGTGATTTAAATATAATTATATTAGAATGCATATGTTTTTAGCAAATGAAAGCTTAAAAATCTGAAAAACTATGGGGAGGAAATGTAATCTGGAATTTTGGAAATGAGAGATGTTCTGAAATAGCTGTATTCTGTAGAAATACAATAAAGATATTAGTTGTAACTTTAGCAACAGTGTGAAGATTTACTATGCAAAGAATAAGCATACATAATTATAACATTATACACTTACCCTGGAATTCAGTAAACTTCATGTAGACTTCTTGTGAAGCCTACATGGAGTTTACATGTCTGCACATTGATACGAAGTGAGCATCAGCGGTCATTGCATATTCAAGCCGGGCACCACTTGTAAACATAAATGAGTGAGGTTTCATGGCTGACAACACTTGCCAGCCAGGAAACCGTGTAAGCCAACATGTATAACAATTCTGTTTAACTCAGAGCATGGTAGGTTAGCGGGTTTTTGCAGAATGCCACAATGATCACCAGGGTTTAAAAGATAATAGTTCTCAAAGCTCTCAATCTCTTAATGCAAGATATCTTGACAAAGCCCAACATAATGGGGACAATGACCTAGAAATAGGGACAGAGTTGACAGATTTGCTCTTTAGAAATGTACTAGAATAATAAGGTTTGCGTTAAGATACATTTTCTGAAGGATTTGAAGTCTGAAACTCAAATGCATGTAATTATTTATTGACATTAGTCCTGATATTATCCCAGTGATATGGCAGAAAACCATACATTTTATAAGAAACAGAGCAAAAGATATAAGGCAAAAATCTGGACATACTGTGAAAATCTGGACAGTGGAGATGTATGAATATGGTCCAAACACAGTACAGGACAGTGTATACAGCACAGAGTATTGTGAAATCCCATTGCTGGCATTCAGTACCAATGTTGTGTAAATGATCTGCAAGGGGAGATGGATAGCCATGTAAAATAAAGACTCAGGCAAAGTGCATGTATTGAATAGTGGCATGCAGATGAATTGTAGAAATGAATACAGGGAAAGAGGACAGTTGAAACAACCTAATGTGCAGCAGATGATGGCATGCGAATGGAAGACAGCTGTAGCAGCAACACCAATCACATATCAATATGGTATAGTAGAAACTGTGCAGTAAAAATGTGTATTATATGACTGTCATATAAGGTGACAAAACAATGGGTAATATGTCTGTGTGAGAGAAGCATCCTTACATGAACAATGCAGAACACATCTATCAGGGATGTTATATACAATTGGGGTAGGGTGCATTTTGTGAAGCTGTGCAAACTGATTGGTCTGAATATGAGTGCATTCTCAGCAGAGGTCTCCAGCAAGTAGAACACAGATAGAGGCTCATGGACAACATTAAAAGAAGCACACACAATCATGGACAATATCAGAATAATACCACCAGTAATACCATGTGTCTGACATAATATATGTGATGTAGAGTGACCTGATATGGTTCTGCACAAACACACTTGTAGAACTATTATGACATGTCAACACTCTATGAGGGTAATCACACACACTGTCCTGACACTAACATCTGCTGGAGTTGTTAGGAGAGACACTGCTATATCTGTATGTCACATATGATCAATATAGGCTAGTTTACTGATATGCATGGCATATATATATATATATATATATATATATATATATATATATATATATATATATATATACACACACATATATATTACAATCTGCACTGTCAAAAATATTACCTGTGCCATCAGTTGTCAAACAGCTATATATGTACTGTGTGAATCACCGGAACAGGTATCACACATATGCATCTGGTGTAACAACTTGATGGAGGTTCCACACCATCAGACAGTAATGATTATGCCACAAAAATAATACATTGTTATGGCCAATAGGATGTGTGACAGCTGCTGTGGCAAAGGTGGTACACTTCCGTTACATATCACTGGAAAATGTTTAATGAGGTATGTGCCATCCCCACTCTGGGCCAGTAATCATAGGTTCATAGTTACATAGGTAGGTTTTAGGCTATTGGCCCTAGGGTATATATAAGTCTAGCCAAAAAGGTACCCTGGCTTTTGCCACCCAAGAAAATTATTTTCCTGTGCCCCTGTTGAGCAGCACCACAGAGGTGATCCCTTAGGTGAATTTCCTATTTCCCATCCAATCATCAAGATTTTTCTTGAAGCATGCTAATGAGGAGCCTTGTTTGATATAGATGGGTAGTTTGTTCCAGAGTATGGGAAGTCTCTGGGACAGGACTTTATCCCTCTAGCATGTTCTGTTTATTGTGGTGACAAGGTTTAGGTCCTTACAGCATGTAGCTCGGAGGGATTTCTTTAAGGGGAGCATGCCCAACAGCTCTGGGTTTGACATAGCTTTGTATGTTAGACAGAGATCGCCTCTTAGTAGGCGATATGCGATGGAGTAAATCTGGAGGTTTTTGAGATGGTCTGTGTAGGGCATCTGTTTGAGGCCAGTAATGCTCTTTGTGAGGTATTTCTGCAGCCTTTCCAGTTGTTTTAGATGTCTTGTGAGGTACATACCAAAAAGGGTGTTGTACTCTATAATGGGTCTAATGTGTGATGAGTAGAGGGGAACAATGACCTCTTTTTTCCTGTCAAGGAGCTTGAATCTTCACCAATGGCACTGGAGAGGGACGTTCACTTGGAACAAAAATGGATACACCCAGTATTTCCAGATGTAGCTCTACATCAAGCAGAATTTCCCCTAAGAGCACACATGGAGCACACTCAGTCTGGGGTCTGGATTTCTGTACTTGTCTCCCTCCAGGTTCTCCAGTGAGACACACACTTGCACAGCTATAGCATTGAGATCTCAGCCAAGTGTCAAAACCAGGTTCTCTACCACTGTCTCTATGAAACCAGTGCTTCTTGCCCCTACTCCAAGCAGCTGACACAGACACTCTTTGAGATTTGATTTTGACACACACACACACACACACACACACACACACACACACACACACACACACACACACACACACACACACTCACACACACACACACCTGGGAAAGGCTGTCACAGATTTACTAGCTATGCTCGCTTCTGCCCAGACTATAAGGTAGTTACACTACCAAGACACTCAAAAGCCAACTACTCTAAGGCTCTTGCAAGATTGCCCAATTATACTGAGTGAAATTAATATTGATACAAATGGTAATGCTGACCAAACAGCAAGGCTTTCAGGAGTGGCCACAGTGTCACTGAATAAATATAAGTACTCTCAAAGGTTAAAATATTCTCAACAGGACCAGCCACAATTAAAAGTTTAAATACATTTAACAATAAATAATAAAAAAAAATACTAAATATCTTTTTACACTATACACCAGAGTTTCAATCACAGGAAATATTAAAATAAAACAGATGAATAGATTCACACAGATACAGAAAAGCAGTACTTAACTAATCTCACTATATTCTCCTGACTGATCTAAAGAATTATTATTCACTGTTTACTTACTAGAGCAAAGGCAAGATGAAGTAGGTGAGATATCCTTCTTTGTCAGGTTACAAAAACAGAGTGCTCTGAGACTTCACTCACACCTAGTATTAAACATTTTTGCCCTAGATTACAGAATGACATACATCTGGTCATCTGACTTCTGGTTCCCATGCAACCCTGCGTTACTAGAAAATGCCAGGATTTAGCCCATTTGTATCAATATTACACACATACGGCTTGCTAAGATCTGATGCAGCTTCTGGACGTTATAAAACAATTTCAAACTTCTACCCTTCCAGTGTGGCAGTTAGTTCACTGCTAAAGACAACACATAAGGCTTGTTTTCCCAGACATTTTATCCCTGGCTGCAATCAGAACTGTAAGATACAATCTTTATGGCCTAAATTAAGTAATTTAATTTCTTACTGTTTTTCAAAGTCAGGTGGATTGAGATTAATCTCTTATCTTCCAGTATCCTCTGTTACAATATATACATTTCAACAGTTACAATAATACATGTACATTTCTTCCTCTGTCCATCAGGACACGCTGTTGATACATATTTATCACAAGCAACTTTACAAATACATTTTCAACCCAAACATCTGTACAAATGAGTTTGATATTCAAATAACATATAATTATTTACTAAATTCCAGCTAGCTGTGCTGGCATATGTTACACATCCACTGCCCTACTTCTCCTGGCCTAGCTGGCAATACCTCACATCATCTCAACGTACATGATGAAAGGTTCGTTGTACTCAGTTGTTGATGTGATGAAGGCTGTGAACTATGACGGTATTATGGCCTGTGATGTGGATGTCCTTCACATACTCAGCAGTTGTGTTACATACAAGGGAGTAGTCATCACTGTGGCCACATGCTGGTGGATGTTCTGCATATCATCTACCCAATGACACAGGTCACATACCAATTGGACAGCTTATTAGGTATGATGTCTACATTATACTTGAGTTGTGTGTTTGTTTTTCCTGACTTAACAAATCCACTCATTGTTTTGTGTCATTGCAGTTGTTGTTACAGCTGTGGTAGCAATCTTTGGTATGTGTTGATACTGCCTGAATTATACTAATATCACAGCTGGAGTAAATGATTGCCCACAGTCTGTAGTCCTCCAGACAACTGTTTGGACACAGGACATGTAAGTCATTCACAATGTCTGTGACTAGACAGCACTGATGTATGGACCTGATCACTGGACCTGAGATATAAGTTCACTTCACACATGTAAACATATTTTGATGCAACATATGTGATATAGTGGTCTCCCCACTTGGTGATACAGTTGTTTACAGCCACATTTGACAGTATTAAGTGAATACCTCAGTGTGGATTTCTGTCAACTGCCTTGGGCTTGTAAAGTTCAAATAGATGATAGTCTTGTTGTCAAGTATGCCCTCAGTGACCTCCTTGAGTATATATAACAGATTTAACAGAGATGATGTAGAAATAACAACTCACACAGGCAGGTTATTACTAGTGTCTATTAAGAAAAGTTCCACAATAACATGTTGGTCTATCTCATAGGTGAGGAGAGTCGGCATGCATGTATACATGCATGCATTGGGTGCTACTCCTCCAACTCACATGAATGCATGTTGATGTACACCCTTCTATAGGAACATAGTCTGTGTGGAGGGTGTGTTGAAGTGTGTATTCAATTGTGTCAGGAAGGTGTATGTGCTTAGTCACATGATATATGATTCTATGTGACAGGCTTGGAAGAAGGTAAGACAGAGCATAGTGCCTATCCTGATCTGGCCTAGGGTTTGAATAGAGTGTCTCATGCAGGTATCATTGAGAAACTCTCCCAGCTGGGGATTAACCCTTGTGTCACTAGTTGGGCAACCAATTAGCTCACTGACAGAACACATACTGTGAAAGTTGGTGAATCAACTTGTGCCAGTAGAGCTGTTACCATTGGCATATCCCAGTGATCTGTGCTTGGCCATTTACTGTTTGGAATCTGACAGTTCAGGCAAAAGAATATGGCCTTTGACTTACCACATTTGCTGATTCTTGCATACTGGATGAAATCATTGAGTCCATCTATGATAAACTACCTCAGACAACACTTTATAGATGATGACATCATCAGTGTCTGGTGAGAGAATTGGGTAATAGTGTTCCTCATGCTGGTGTAAAATGTCTCTGTAATGTCAGACAAGAGTACAAGCACATACACACCCAGGTGACTATAGTCAGAGTAGAACCCCTACTTATCTATCTACACAGAATACATAACTCAGTACTTTACACAAGTACTACAGCACAAGTCTGACTTTTACAGAACTGCAGGACAACTTATAATGGATGACATCAGCAGGGCAGGTCAAAGAGAAGATACTGTACTGGGAAGCCTGCATGAAAATGTGCAGGCATATGCAAGTGTCAGAATACTGTCAATTCATGGGAATGGAGTAGTAGCTGTAGGATACACACTTATGCTCTTCTGAATGGACACACACACACACACACACTCACACACACACACACACACACACACACACACACACACACACACACACACACACACACACACACACACACTTGCCTCCAGTGAGAACAGAACCCCTACCTAAGTACTCAGATTACAGAACTCAGTACTTTACACAAGTGCTACTGCACAACTCTGAGTTTTACAAGGCTACATGACAAATTATAGTGGATGACTTCAGCAGAGCATGTTGGAGAGAAGATGTTGGGAGGCCTGCATAGGTTCATAGCTTCATAGGTTCAGACGAGGTTACTAGGATAATGGGCCTTGGACATTTTCAAGGCTACCCATGTAAAAACAAGGTAGCCTTATTGAGCATAGTTCGATGGTGGCTGTTAGCATTGCAATGTTGTGATCAGCACCAGCTTCCCCTGTCCATAAGGGACATAGGTGTCACCCCACAGGGAAATTTACAATCACTTATCCAGTTGTCAGATTTACTCTTGAATAAGGACATTAAGGAGCACTGCTTCACATGTATTGGGGGCCTATTACAGAGCAGTGGCAATCACTGGAAGATACTGTATATCTGTCCCTCCAGCATGTTCTGTATATGTCACAGACAAGGATGATATCCCTGGAGGAAATTATTGTTGCCCCATTTGATTTGCAGATATCCAGAATGTCCAATAGGGTAGGGTCTGAGATTGCTCTGTAGGCCAGGCATAGGTCACCTCTCTCAGCAGCCTGTATGATATTGAATACAGTGACAGGACTTTTAGTCTTTCCATATATATCATGTTTTTGAGGCCCTGGATTCTCCAGGTCACAAAACTCTGTGTTTTCTCCAGTTGCAGCAGGTGTCTGGTGAGGTAGAGATAGAAGTGAGCATTGTACTCAATTACTGGTTTGATAAGGGTTGAGTACAGTGGAGCTATGACCCCCCCTGGTCTTGGATGCAATGCCCTTATTTAGGAGGTGTGCAGTGTAGAATGTGTGTCTCACCACTATGGACACATAGTAATTGAAATTTAGATTGCTATCAACATGTGTTCCCAAGTCTTGCAACATTGAGTTTGAGTTTAGAGGTGTGCTATGTATGTCATAATTAGTAGGGTTACTTCTTTGCCAAAGTGAACAATGTGGCATTTTTTTCCTTTAAGATTCAGTCTGTGAGTTTGGCACTAATCATTTGTCTGTGTCAGCCCTTTCTGTAATATGCTAACATCGTTGGGGGACTGTATATAATTGCACCCATTTGACAGTCATCCACAAACTTGGTAAGCTACAGGTCATCTACCTTTGCCTGGACTTCAGAAAACTAATTTCCAAACAGTTGAGGGTCCAGCACAGATCCTTGTGGTATTCTACTGGTACATGGTGTAGTGGTGGAGATGCACTTCTCAACTTTTACAGTATGTGTTCTGTCAGTGAACCAGTTGGTATCAATCTATCAATCTATCGATCTATTGATGTATGGTTTAATCCCCAGATGGGAGATTTTCACTATGATACCTGAATGGGAGATTTTGTCAAGGCTTTGAATAAATCAACATAGGCGGTATGTCCTGTTATCCCTCATGAAGTAATTTGGAGATATTATCAAAGAAGTCCACTAGGTTTAATAAATCAGATGTACCCTTGACAAAACCAAAATGGGTTGGATCAAGTGTGTTGAAGGTCATCTACGTCCCTGTGGATAAGATCCATGATTATTCTTTCCATAGCCTTGCACATAAGCCTGGTTAGGTTTATGGGTCAATAGTTCTAGTTCTGCATGTTACCAGATTGATGTGCATTGTATATCACACAGCCATTCATATTAATTTATGTAACGTAGTTGTTATATGTGTGAAAAAAGTACTGAGACACCATTGTTGCACTGCATGGGGGGAGGCAACACATGGCTGTATTGTAAATATGTGACATGTTGTTAGATAGGACCTTCAGTTTGTTATGTTTCCATATGTAATTTCATGGCATAAAGAGTAAATGGACAGTAAACAGCACTGATAATTGTTAATATTTAATTTTCCATAGTGCTTTGAGCAATGGGGTTGAGGTATGGTTGGCAAAGTGTTCACACATGCAGGATACACATTTCCATTTCTTTTCCTGTTTGTGAGTAGTTAAGCAGTGCACACATGTGAGTCATATTGTGAAAAGTCTGAGAGTTAGTACTGAGTCTATGAAACACACCCGCTGCTTAGCTGACTCTATGGCAGCAGGTGTAAATGCATTGACACATTTTTTGAGCCGATATGATACTGGGTTCAAATACAGGTGTAGCAAATACTTTTAAATAAACAGTGATAATGCAATGACATTATTCTTTATAGTACGTTCAGCATGTTACTGTGTGTTGGCATAGGGTAGTGGGGTTAAGTGGCCATGCCCAGTAGAATTAATTGAAAGTATCAGGTTTCAATTATTGGCTGTCTGAGTCCTGTATGCATATGTTCAATGGCTGCAACTGTTAGTGACCCTTCTTCACCACAGTGCAACACCGCTAAGCGAAGTTGCATGATGGAAAACAAAAATTGCAACAATGTATTATTTTTTACCTTTGCCCTTTTACAGACACCCTGTTTGCAGATGTTCTTCAGGTGTTCTGTCTGCTTTCAGGGTGGGCCACTAGTCAAAGTTTGCACACTGTTGCACTTCATGCAAACAAGGTAAGCACAGACAGACCTGACATTCATTTTTTTCTCCATTTCCCTTGTTTCTGCTAAGCTGTGCACTGTGCAAACATTGCATAATAAAAAAGGGAAAAGTAGTTGAAATGAGGAAAAGCAATTGATGACATAAACACTACAAAATGTTAGTACACTTATTTCTGCATAGGTCTAGATTTGAACTCTCACTGCAGAGAACCTTCAGAACACAGTAAGGGTGCCTTATCCCTCCGTGCAGCAAGAAACTGAAATCATTCTCCATACAATTAACAGCAACATCATCTACAGTACTATGAAACCATATAACAGTTATTTGTATCTGTATTAACTTTGGATGTAGTGCATTGAGTGATCACACAACCAGTTATGAGTATTGTTTGCAAATATGCAGCTCTGTCTTACCTCTCAGTGTCTGTTGCTTATTCTTCTCTTATCTAACCAGTAATCTGAGATATGCAGTCTGTAAGCCATTCTATAGCATTGTACTTAAAATGTGTGAAGATATTAAATGGCAATAATATAATATGCATTTGCCAACAAATTAAGGGAATGTTGGATGATAATGAACAGAACCTGTGAATTGTTTGCTGCTTACTTACATTTCCAAACTTGACAAAATTACATCTAATAACATTTTGTAAGTCTAAACTGAGACACCCACTGGATGTAGGGCAGTTGGTATTGCTGTTTTATAGGTTCATAGGTTCATAGGTTTATACTAGGCTATCTGCCCTAAGGCATTTATAAGCCTAGCCCAAATTTTTGTGGCTTACGCCACCCCTTATATGAAAAAATACTGTGCCCATTAGTTTGTTGTGCCTCTGTCCAGCAGTGACACAGAGATGATTCCCGGGGTAAATCTATGATCTCCCATCCACAGGTCAAGATTTCTCTTGAACAGAGCCAGCGAGGTGCTCTGCTTCACATGGACCGGGATTTTATTCCACAGCATAGGGAGTCTCTGAGTGATAAATCTATCCCTCCAGCACATCCTATTTATATCCGTGCTAAGGTTTAAGTCGCTTGCTCTAGTGGTTTTGGTGGATTTGGATTTTTTGAGGTGGAGCATGTCCATTAATTCCGGGTTGGACATGGCCTTGTATGTCAGGCACATGTCACCTCTGAGCAGAGGTGACTTCTTTCTTTCTATGCTTTCCTTCTACCTACCATAGGATCATAGGATCACAGGAACTTACTAGGCTATTGGCCCTGAGACCCTTACAGGCCTAGCCAAGAATTTATCCCATGTTCTGACAAGTCAGCACCTGATGCCCCTGTCCAGCAGAGACACAGGTGGAATCCCAATGGTGTATTTTCTGTTCCCTATCCAATCATCCAGGTTGTGCTTAAAAGGGTTAATGAGGTACTCTACTTGACGTGGAGAGGGAGTCTATTCCATACAAGGGGGAGTTTCTGGGACATAGATCTGTCCTGCCAACAAGTCCTATTGATGTCAGAGAACAGGTTGAGGTCATGTGTGTGGGTTACTCGAGTGGAGCTTAACATGTGTAACATGTGGATGTGCAGCAGTCCCAGCAAGGTGGTATATAAATGCTCACATAGTACTTTGGTGTAGGTTTGGACATATGTGTCAGTTCCTATGGAGGGGAGGGAGCTGTGAAACTGTTTATACCTTCCCTTAAGAGGGTGTAATCAACTTTGGAGAAGTTTTTTTATTTGACCCTAGCTGGGCTGGGATCTGAGGAGATGGTGACTTCAAAAGTGACCGCTTTGTGGTCAGATCTTACCAGGGAGGATGACATTGTAGGGATGCTGCAGTAGTTACTCATGTTGGTTAATACCAAGTCCAAGATATTATCACCTCTTGTGGGGATGTCACCCAGCTGGTCCAAGGCATTTGCATTGACAAAATCAAGGAATCTCTGGACATTTGTGTTTTGGCATAAGTAGCTCTTCCAGTCTATGGTTGGATAGTTAAAGTCACCCAGGATCAGGGAAAAGGGTTGAATCTTTATAGATTTGAAGAGGTCCTGATGGGTGGAATAGGCATTTTCAGTCAAAGTTGAATAGTCACCACTAACAGCAAATGAAGAGCTCCTGTCCACTTTCAGCTATCCAGATAGCTCCCAGGAATGTGCAGAACAGCATGCCCTTGACATTGGTGTTACTGTTTCAGGGACAACAAGCATGTCCCAGGAGGAGCTTCCAGGTAGGCTTTTGTATCTCAATTGTTAAATACTGTTGTATAATAAAACAATTTAACTCAATTGATTAATTATTTTTAACAATAATTTGTTTTGGAAGGGGATTGAAGACTGCTGCAGTTAACAACACATTCTAAATTGATTGCATATGGACTTAGGATGGACTTGTTATCCAAGTTCTTGTTGAAAGTATAGTTACTGGACATATAAGGGGCAAATGTATTACCCACTGTAGTACTGCTAACTGTGATAATGTTGTCTTTACCTTTTATTTAACATCTTCCAGGACCAGACAGCACAGGGAGCATACCATCTTCTGCACATGGTAAGACAAACTTGTTTATGTCATACCGATGAGTAGTTCAAAGAAATATTTTACTTTGCGATGTTGATGTCAGGACTGCTGTGCGAATTGATGCACTGTCTGTAATAGTGGCACCACTGTTATTTTGTTAGTATATATTGGAAAATAGTAGTGTAGGTATTAATTTTTATTAATATCATTAATACTTATTAATTAATTAATTAATTAATACATTTTCCCTGTGTTTGCTACTTATTATATCACAGGTGATCCTGACAGTGGAAGTGTGGGACTTCTACCACCTGATGTCAGGGTATCAGAAGACTCTGATGATGATGATGGTGGCCAGACAGAGGCACAGATGGGGGGGGGGTACTGAGGTTGAATTTAACACTGAGATTGACATACAGCCATCCTCTGAAATTCCATCAGACACAACCAGTAGGTCTACCCATTCTAGTGAGCCCTCAGATATTGGACAGGTGGAGGGTGAGACAATCATTTATGGAAGTTTGGTTACTTCGACTTCAGTGCCTGTTGACTCTGGCTTTAGCCAAAATGTCAGTGAGGTGCTATGCAGGAAGGTTGTTAGGGGTATTCAGAGGAGGCCTGCTGTCCATCCTTCACCTGATCCAGGTGTCTCTTCCCGTGCCACTAAGCTTATGTTTATGGCCATCACGGAGGCGCAGACACATTCTCATAGGTCCTCCAAAAAAATGCTTAAGGTAGCTGACATGTATGACAGCCTTCACTGTGTTGCCATTTCAGTGGATTGGATGAATGACATGTTGTAATGGGTGGCAACTGTGATGAAACATCTGCTGGGAGGGGAATGGCAACCTCGTGAGATGAGGTCAGCCACATCATCTGCTGTTAGCCAAAATGACTGTGCCTGATCATGCTCCCATAGTAGCATAGGGTTGCCACCTATCTGTTTTTTTTTTCCGGACTATCCAGAAATCAAACCAATTGTCTGGCAGGTCAGAAAACACTGTATAAACTATGGTATTCTGTTTCAAAAAAGGAATCAGACTATTGGAGTTTGTTAAATTGGTTGATTTACTATGTTTTTATACAGAAAAGCATAGTAATTCTGCAGAATGCAGGCATCAGGAATGGAAAATGAGGGCATTCCCCATAAGCTGATGTCATGATGATGTCACACAATGGGCGGGGACTGGGTGCTGAAGGAGTTTAAATGGGTAGGCTTAGGGGCCATGTGAAGGGTGTGGACTTTGTCCAGTTTAAGCCCAATGAAAGATGGCAACTCTATAGTGCCAATGCTTCCATTGCTCCATCAGTGGTTGAGCTGTCCACACCTAAACATGGCAGGCCATGAGGTTGTGATCCTGGGCATCCTTGTGAGAGAACCTCATCCAGCAGACATCAGTCACATTCAGGTAGCAGCAGTGCATCTGACTGTGGGAGTGGAAGTGCCAGTGCAACTCCTGGCAGAGCCAGTTCTCGTGGTCGGTTATGAATACAATGAACTACCACCTCTACAATGTACAGCTCACACCTGTCCAACATACCAAGATGTAGAGATAGCACAGAGCTTGGCTGTATTCATGCAAAGACTCACACACCAGTTTCACCTGTAAGGCTCACACAGACACACACGCGGTAGTTACATGGTTCAGCCGTGAAGCTCTCACTGGCCATTTGTTACTTTATCCAAATGTCTGCTTGCTAATCTTTCTTACTCACACACACTCAGTGAGCTTTTGTGTCAGCCTAGGTATCCTGCTCTCAACACAGCACCCTGTGCAAGTGACAATAACTTGTGTCATATCTACTGTTTTCTAGCTTTTAGATTCAGGGATACATAAGCTTTGTGTCAGATGCTTTGGATGCATAGTGCTTAATATATCTAAATTTGTGATGATGAATTGGTAATTGTACCTTTGACTTGCATCGGTCTTAGAAAGTTAGACAGTTGATATCATCAAACGTTTTTTGTATCAGTATTGTTAATGATCTTGTGAGGGTGAAATGTGTCTCAATACTTTCTAACTTCTCTCTTTAATGATTTTCTAGTACAAATGCATGGTGCTAAATTGAGGGCATTCAGTGACCATCAGTACTTTTGAGAGTTATGACTGTGTGAATCTTTGATGCCTGATACCTGCTACTTAATAATGGACACATGTAAGTTGTGTAAGTCTCTGCTATCACATGTTAAGGTAATTTCTTTACAAATCATCCACCTTTTACTCCCTTACACAAACAAGTAACAGCATGCAAGGATATGCCATTCACTCCTATTATTACACAATACACTCCAGGTTCAAAACTTACCTTGTAAATCCAGCAGTAACATCCGTTTTAGTTCGGGGCAGCCATTACATGGGTAGGTAAAGGTTGTGAGTGTAGCCTGGCATCAATGTTACTATATATATGTGCATAGGAGGAAGATTATAGCCCCTTAGGTAGTGAGTGAGCGTGGTATGCTTTGCCTCTTAGAAAATACAAGGGCATATTGAGCACACCTATGTGTACCTACGTCCTCATCAGCTGCTGGCTCCCCCTCTGACTCCAAACCTGTATGCGGCTGTGGTGGTGGGATGTGTGCCCCTTCCCCTTGTTGATCCTGCTGAACAGGTTTTCTCAGGATTATGTTGTGTAGCATGGCACATAGAGTGAATGTTTCAGTACATGTACATGGATTGTACTGCAGGGCCTATCCATCTATATCCAGGCACTGTAACCACAACTTCAGCAGCCCAAACACACTGTCTATGATATTTCTGGTTTGAGTGTGTGCCTCATTATGATGTTCTTCAGGAGGTGTGTGTGTGTTTCTGATGTGTGTTATCAGATACAGTTCCAGTGCATAACCTGCATCCCCCAGTAAATTACCCTCTGGGGTATCCCCCTAATGAACATCTGATACAGTTGGGAGGTGTGCCAGATATGTGAGTCATGATAACTGCCTGGGTTTCCAGCGCAAACATTCAAAATTATTCCCTTGGCATTACACACAACTTAACAGTCAATAGAGCTGAAGCACTTTCTATTTATTTAGAGCCTTTCCTTTTCCCTGGGTGGTGCCTTAATTACTATAAGTGTACAATCTATACCACCTACTACTTCAGGGTAGTGTGCTACAGGATAGAACTCCTGCATATTTCTGGCCCTGTCTTCAGTGGTATAAGACTGGAGGATCCTGGATGCTGATGCCTGTGACACACCCAGCATGTTCCCTGTGGTTCTCTGAAAGGTACCTGTAGCTAAAATTCTAAGAGCTACACACACACCTTTCCACTGGGATGGGTTCCCGTCGGTTTGCTCTGGTTCTTAGGTGAGGACAACAGAGGCTGCAGATTTCCTTTAGTGTGTCTCTATCCACCCTTTAGGACTCTACAATTTCCACAGCATGTAGATTATGATATGCTAAATGGGGGTCTGCTTCTAAATTTTGAACTTTCTAAATGTTGACTTTCTTATGGTCGAGACAATAAGACTGAAGTTTTGAAACTTTGAAATTTAAATAAAAAATAAAAATAAAAACAAAAAATATATATATTTTTTTTTTACATTTTTGTAGGGGGACAAGCCACCCTGTATCCCCCACACCCCCTGCTAATTAAATATACCAACTCCTACAGCGAGGAAAATGGTAAATATACCATTGTGTGCTGTACAGTGCTCTCCATTTAAACAGTTTGAAATTTCAAAACTATTATCTTATAGTCTCGACCATAAGAAAGTCGATGTTTTGAAAGTCTGAAATTTAGACGTAGACCTGTTAAATGGATTATGAAAACTCTTCTCCTTCTTGGCCTTGGCATATTAGCAGCAGCAGCAGCATAGACTTCAGCTTGTTGCACATACACATGAATTTAAGCAGCAGCAGCCCCTAACTTTGTTTCTTTGTAAACTCTTTTTCATGGCCGTATTCCAATAGGTTTTGGATTTTAAAAATAACAGACAATCCAAGTGTATGAAGGTCAGTCAAATTAAAAAGTA
Organism: Protopterus annectens; assembly: GCF_019279795.1. Classification (NCBI taxonomy): domain Eukaryota; kingdom Metazoa; phylum Chordata; order Ceratodontiformes; family Protopteridae; genus Protopterus; species Protopterus annectens. Next base: position 1,390,785,439 of record NC_056726.1, read on the forward strand.
AACCACTAGAGGAAAAAGATGTAACCAACCAAACATTGTCGCAAAATAAAAACAAAAGATGTTTATTGGAAAGGTAAATACTGCACCCACTGTGCACTTCTTCAGACCATACAACAACTGAAAAATACACTCTTTTATACCTTATAAATCAATAAAACAATAAAGCCATTAACAATCAAGCAATTAATGCAATAGAGATCAAGCTGTCAATATTCGCTTTAAAGGTATACTACTATTCAAGCCAGGAGCTCTATCTGCTTGAAAAGTGGTTATCCATCTAGTTTCTGCTACTTTGACTTTATTTACAATGCCCCTTCCTCTAAAATCACTTGTAAAAAGTTGCAAAACTAAAAAAAAACTAAAATTATGATCACTAAAAATTGCAACATACTTATATAATGCACTTGTTTTATCTTTATTCCGAATATAGCCAAGATGCTCTAACACACATTCCCTAAAGGAATGATTAGTTTTCCCAATGTAGAAACGTGTAGTCTTTGCAGTAACCTAAGTAAGCAAGATTAGATACTACAATCTGCATAAAACATAGGAACAAATCTAAAACCATTCACCAGATGTGTATATGTCTTTGCTTCAGAAACATATCTACATGCTTTACACATCCTACAAGCATACGTACCTACCCTACAATGGTAGCATAGCATCCTCTTAAGAGACAAACTGTTCTTAAAACAAAAAGTGAGAGCAGAGCCCACTATGGCTCTGATAGTATCATCAGCTTAAAGAACTGTCCAATTCTTAAGTATAATGCCACATATCCAACCTATATCATCTGTATAGTCACCTTACTGCCAGCATTGGTACAAATCCTTCTGCCCCTCTCATGATTGCTCCTTGAATAATAAGGGCTAGAAATATTCCAATGAGCATATCTTATACCATCTACCAAAGAGGCCCAATCATGATTCGAATAACCTCTCACACGAAAGTTGTCATGTAAATCTAGCAAAGCTTTCTCAAACATGTTGTCATCTGTATGTAGCCTTGACACCCTGTAAACTTGACTTTTAACTATATTACGATAATGTCCAGGATGACTGCTGGTACAATGTAAAAGACCATTCCTCCTGAAAAGTTAAGTTTCAAGCAATCCATCCTTATTCTTTAAGAAGCTGTAAATCTAAAAAATCTATACATCATATGACACATGTTTAGTAAACCTAAGAAAAAATGTAGTACTCTCCAAACAGTGCACAAATCCATCTGAAAGATCAATGAGGTCTTCCCATAGCAAAACAAATATCATCCACATACCTCTTAAAATACCTTATGTGTGTTGTAAACCAATGATTCCCCAAAACAAACTCCTCCTCTCAATGTGCCATCACCAGATTAGCGTTGCTGTACCCATAGCTACACCCAACCCCTGTAAATAAATCTGCTCATTGAAAACAAAAAACATTATTCTCTAAAACAAATCAAAAATACTATAGCACTGGAATACTGACCACACTTAGTAAGAAAGCAGCCTAATTGACTCTACCCCCTCAGTACTAGAGATAACAGTGAATAATGTACAAACATCTAAAGGTACCAAAAAACATTGGGGAACATCATGCTGACCAACAAACTCAAAGTCTCAAGAAAATGTTGTGCATCCCTCAACACAGAGGGAACCTTGTCCACCACATGTCTCAACTTATTCTCCACTTATATGGAAAGGGGCACCATCAGCCACCCTTTACAGACAATTGGTTATAGTGGAGGTTTCTGCAGATTCTTTTGAACCTTGAGGAGGCCATGAATGACAGGAATCAAAGGTTTCTTCACTCTCAAATATTCATAGCTCCTAACCAATTAATCTATTCATAAGTAATCATATAACCCATCGTGAACATGCTGAATCATCCTATTCACAGCTGAGCAACGGATGGCTGCATAAACAATAACATCAGCTAACATATCTACACTACTATCAATATAAAATGACTTATTTAAGACAACAGTCACATCTAAGACTAACCTCCTGCTATTAAGTGATAACCTGGCAAAATTTCAAGCCCCCATAAACCCTGAGAACTTATGCAGAACTGTTCTCAGAAACTCTATACAAGCATGTTAATACCTGAGTAGAGGCAGTTATGCCCACCAGGAAGAAGTACAGAACTAACTCGCCAAACAAGCCACCCCGGTGAAATCACAAAATTAATAGGCTGCATAACAGAAGGAAGAAAATCATGGCAAAAACTATGAGGTGCAGCACATAGGAGGATAAAAGCATTCACATCAAACTAAACAAGCAACTCAGAGGACAGATAAAGTCTATCAAAGCCAAAGTTTAGGTAAATTTGGCCTTCCAGGCCAAGGACAACCACAAGGCACCCTTTAGCTATGTCCACTATTTCAAAGGCAATACACAATTGTGTGTAGAGATCATTGTAAATGGAGCCACTTATACTGAGCTAGATGATATAGCAAACCTACTAGCCAACAAATTCATCTCCAAATTTACCACCCTCTCCCCCTCAACCTTCCCTCAGGAAATAGCATCAAATATAACTCCCCCTGCTATCACTAGGAAACAGGTCCTGTACACTCTCTCTCTAAGGCAAAGAACACCACATCAGTTGGCCCAGATAATATCTCAGAACGCCTTCTAAATAGCATGAAAAATAACCTATCAGGCCGTCTGGAATTGCTATTTAACTGTAGCCTCCAAATAGGCTTCATGCCTCATAAATATAGAACAGCAACAGTCATCCTTCTGCACAAAGGTGGGACACCTTCAGACCCTGGAAGCTACAGACCCATAAGTCTCACTACTCTTATATGCAAAGCCATGGAAAGAATTATCCTGGAAATGATCAATAATGATATAGTAAATCTACAGACACTGGGAATCAACCCAGTTTGGTTTCATCAATGGCAGGTCATGCCTACTCAGCCTAGTGGACTTCTTTGAGAAGGTCACCAAAGCAATGCATGAGTGCAAAATGGTTCACACCGCCTAGCTTGAAGGCATTTTATACAATACCTCACTCAGGCATTGGTGACAAACTTGAGAGGTTAAGTAGAGACCCTTATGTCACCCAGTGGATAGCCAACTGGCTCACAGACAGGACCCAGGAAGTTAGAATTGGGGAGTTCACCTCTAAAAAGAGGCCAGTGATGAATGAAGTCCCTCAGGGATTGGTATTTGGAATTTATCTTTTTGGCATTTACTTCTATGAAGTCAGGGCCAATGTCAATGGCCTCTGGATGACTAAATTTGCACCTGATTGCAAATTTGGAGCTGTTACTGAATCCCACACTGATGCAAATGTTCTCCAGGTAAGTCTGACACAGACAAACAACTGGTGTCAGAGCCATGGACTAAAACTAAATGCCAGTAAATGGATAATAGTATCCTTTGGGAAGTCATCCACCCCTGGTAACTATCATATTGATAACACACCCCATAGAGTTGACCCAGTAGTCAGGGACTTAGTTAGGGACACACATAGACAGTAATCTAGCCTTTGACCATCATGTTTCTACAGTAGTGAGAAAGTCATTCTATGCTGCACCAACTTATAAACAAAGGTATGGAATCTAAATCCAAGGAAGTCAGTGCTCAACTTGTTTCAGCATTCATCAGACCTATCATTGAGTACAATACCCCCTTTAGTATGTACCTAACCAGGCATATCCAACAAATGGAACATCCACAGAAGCATACCTCTCAACTGTACAGATTGTCCTGATTTTTGCCTCATATTTTTGGTCTGGTCCTCATAAATATTGTGTCTGAAATGGACACAAGCAACCTGTAAATGATTCATCTACCAGGCCCCTGCTTGTAAATGCTTCATCTCTCAAGCCCCTGCTTACGCTTATTAAGGGTAGCAGAACTTGTCAGAGATTCGGGATGCATGGCTAGGATTAAAAACAGCCTTCTGTTCTTTAGCCAAGTAAACACCTATGAACCTAAAGGAATTGCCTGTATGAAGTAACCATGAAACACAAGAGTAATGGGTAAAGCAGTGCATGCCAGCATTAAGTTGTCTGAATTTGATTATGTTGAGTATAGTAGAGTAAAGAGTGTCCTTTCTAAATGGTTTTAGCTCATCATGTAGTGTCAGTAGCACAACAGTTAGTTCTCACGCCTTTTGTGCAGGAGTCTGGGGGTTGTATTCCTACACCATGTAGGCAGATTGCTGACACTACGGTGCTTTAAATATATTTGTTATTTCTATTTTTATAACATCCATATTTAATCATATCCATGTTTATTTTATGCACTTCTTTTATATCTTTGAAAAAATCTTCTTTATATATTTTTCACTATAACTTATTTACTCTTTCATATTTCAAAAACACATTTTCAGTTCTTGACAATGTAAACATATTCTATCATTTTTCTTTTTACATGGCATATTTCCTTTAACATTCTACTTACTAAATACACCATTTGCTTCTTAGTCATATAACTTTAATATTTTCATCTGTTCGATTTTCTCATGGCTTTACATAGTAATGTTTTATAGTTAAATTCTTATACCATATTTTTCTTTCTTTTTCTATATCATCAATTTTTATTTTTCAAAAAAATATTTTCTTGGCAACATTTAATTTCTTCATTTATGCGTGCATTTTCTCTTTTGCTCTATATTACCTTATGCGTGTTTTTTCTCTTTTACTCTTTTTACCATACCCTAAAAATGATCATATTTGTATTTATACAGTTTTGCTACCAATCTCTCATCTTTTTCATTTATTCACTTTAACTCTTTGTACAGATTTAATGAAGCAGCATATACCACTGGGTTAATTAACCCTAAACCTCCTCATTTACATACAAAACTCCTTTTTCTACTAGGTCAAATCTAGGACCCCCTATAAATGAAGAAATTATCTACAATAATTCCTTTTCAAATCCTTTGACCAAAATAAATACTCTTGCTAAGTATGCTATTTTTCCACATTAATATTGAATTTGTCAAATAAACCCTTTTCCTGAATGATAATATATATATATATATATATATATATATATATATATATATATATGTTCTCCTGAATAGGCAGGTCAGTCTTATTTCTTATATTGTTTTTTCCCCACTAAATTCTACTTACATCTTTATTCCCAAATGTTATACCTAACACAGAAATGTCACTCATTGTAAAATATATAACACCTAGCTTTACTATATCATCTAAACCTTTACTTTTCTCTTTATTTAAAGCCATCACTATCACCTCTAAACACTCATTTGTGAAAATGATTACTTCTTTTACCCAAATTTTGTTTTTTTCCAGTTATTATGTCATCTGCATATGTTAACAGGACTGTAATTCTTAACCTTTCAGGTGTTATATACCCCAACTTCTAAATGCTGTAATTTATTTCACGTACTATCACATTCATAACTAATACGGAGTATACAAGTCATTTGGCATCCCTGTCTTACCCTAATCTTCATATGCACCTCTTAGTTTAACCAGACATTTACAAGTATTTTTACTTTATTATTATATAATTTCCTAACTTTCACAATAATATTATATTCTTTCATTATTACCAATAAGATTTCATGCCCAATTGTATCAAATGCCTTATTAAAGTCTCTTATCATGATTTCCCATGTTCATTTCTATTCATAATATCAACATTTTCTCTATCACTAATAGTTCTTGATAACCCTTCCTCTTTATACTATATATGTATTATCTTCCATAACATTATCCATTTTAGTTTCAAATCTCTTTTGTATTATTTTCATGAAGATCTTATAATCATTATTATTCAATATTATCTGTCTCCATTTTTTGTCTTTTATCTTCCTTCTTCCATTTTCATTTTAAGTATTCCACTACATAATTCTTTATAAAAAATACATTTAACCATTCATACAAAATCTTTTAAAAATATTTTTGTCACAACCTTAAACTTTTATGCATTTTATACCCTGTTCCATCTGGTCTTGCAGCCAGATCTATATTTACTTGTCATAATACTTTATCTAGCTCCTATAAAGAAATCTTTTTCAATTCCCTTTTCTCTTTTTCTGTTAACTTTTTTACGTTCTATGTTTTTCATTAGCTTTTTTTCTTTAAACACTCTTGTACATACTGTACAGAACTATTCATGAACTTTTCCGGAGTTCTTTCTGTTTCTCCTTTCATATTTTTTATTTCTCTCATTACACTACCATCTTCCTTTACTGGTCACTTTAAGTAACTGAACACATCTGTTTTTCCTTGCAAAAAATATCCTTGATTAAATTTCCTGTTTCAGCTACCTCCCTTTCTCCTATTAGTAAACTTTCTAATACTATAAAATAATATATTTCAGTTCTGTACATACCCCTTTTGAAAGTCCATTAATTTTTGTCACATCTTATAATTTCTAACATTTTTTATATTATTTCCTTTCTTTTTATGCTTGCCTCTTAAATCACAGTTAAAGTCACCTGTTGTTATAATATTCATATTTATCACTACATAGACTAAATCTGATGAAATAAGCTTTCGCTTTCTTTGCAATTAGTATAATGGCAAGATTCAATAAAACCTACATTTACACCATGTGCATGTCGCAGCATGAAGCACACACTGTAGCAGACAATTATGGATTCCATGAACAGTTCTACATGGGTGTTTTGAGGTGTGCAGAGCTGCACAAACAAGGTAAACACCATGACAAGCTAATTACAGCATAAGTAGCTGAACTGCATGCTAATCAACCAGTCCAAGATGGATGAGCCATTCAACAAGCTATAAAGCAACTGAGTAGACTCAGTACTGGTTTTCCCTGCAAATTCCAAAACCTCTGGAGGAAAAAGATGCAACCAACCAAGCACAGCCATAAAATAAAAACAAAATATGTTTATTGGGTCCAGGTTTTATTTTTACTTCAATGGAGACAATTTTGTGGTCTAACCTTACCAGGGAGACATTTATACTAGGGGGTGTTCAGCACTCTCCCATATAAGTGAGGACCAGATCCAGTATAGTTGCATCCCTGGTTGCTGTACTGACAGTCTGGTCAAGGGAGATTGTGTTTACAAAATCCAGGAATCTCTGTGCCTGCATGTTTGGTGTCATATAGGATTCCAAGTTAATAGTGGGGTAATTAAACTCGACCATGAATATGGTATTGGGTTGGATGGTGAAGGTTTCCAGTACGTTTAAATACATGGTATGGGTTTCCTGGGTCATAGAAGGTGAGCTATAGCTTTCAAGGAAGTGGTATTGGACTTTTCCTATGGTCACTTGAACATAGAATAGCTCAAGTGCATTGGCCTGTTTGACCAGCCTTGAAGTATATTTATTTTTGATGTAAGTAGAGACACCTCCACATTTAGTAACATCCTTGTCTGTGTAGTAGCTGATCTAAGTTTGTCAAAGGCATTATAACCTTGCACTGTTTGTGTGCTCTCCACAGCTTTAAGCCATGTCTCAGTGACTACACAGACATCAGCATTCTGTAGGGTGAAGAGAGCTTCTAGGGAGTGGAGCTTTTAGTTTAGACTCCTAGTACTGAGCAGTAATGCTTTCAGATTTTCTTAGTTTTGATTTGTTATATTGGAAGTACGTTAGGTGTACTCCATCCAGGAGGTCTTTAGGGTTTAGGAAGGTTACATTTAAGTGCCTCTGCATATGTGGGTCTATATGTCTTCTTTGAATTGTGTGTGATGGGTGCAACATGTGTACTACTGACAACCATATTGGCATTGGGAGTACTTTTATGTGAGCACTTTGCCTTCAGTGACATTATGTAAATACATCTCTCACATACCATATCAGTGTGTTTGAGAATTAACTGGTTGTCAGTAAACGTGAGGCAATTTCTAGATTGCCTTAGGACGCCCATATCCGCCAAGCTGGCAACAGAGATAGTGAGAAAATTCATATCCATGGCAACAGACACTTTTTTATTGAGTAGACATTTGGAGTGAGAATATAAAGCAATGCCAGGAATATCTGGTTTACAACTCTGGGGATAGTGATTGTCATGGCAAACTAGTTGTCCTGTGTGCAACTAGCTATTGGTGAAATTTCAATCATGCTTTTACAGGAAGAATGTCACTCAATGTTTCTGTGTCTATACAGGGGATTGCCAAACACTTGAGGGGAAACTAATAAGTAGACTCTGAAAATGTAAGGATGAAGTATTTAGGCAGATATTCTGAAGTTAGAGACAAATCAAGCAATACTTACTGAAAACAAAGAATTAGCTTGACAAGAATGATGAAAAGAGGGGATTCATGTGAATGGTTACTGCCTGTCTACTACTAGTGCTGGTCTCACACAGCTTCATTCTGCTGGAACACAATGCCCCTTGGCTTGTTCTCTCACCAGAAGCAAAACATTAGCATCAATCCCAATATATGAAGCAGGCCATAACTTGTTTGGTGATGCACAGTCTTGTCCCAGATGGTGCAGTGTTCTATAGACTTGTAGTAGCCTTTTCCTGGTAGATGCCTTGACTAGCAACCAGACCAATCAGGAACATCAGACTCAGACACTCACTTCCCAACTAGAAACAATTAGGAATCAATGCATTATGTTCCTTCTCTAACCAGGAGCAAAATATAAGCACAAATTCCAAGCTGTAACTTATGAAGGAGTTATTAGGCTTTCTGGTGATCAGCAGTCTCCAGGAAATAATACCTCTGTGCTCATTTTCTCACGAGGAGGAAACAGAAGCACTAATACCAAGATGATGACTGACAGGCAAAATGTGGGGTCTCCAATAATTGGTGGTCTTGTAATAGATGTTGCAGAGTTTAAAGGTAAGATGGAAAAAAATGGGTTAATATCCTAAGCACTGCAGCGTGCACTAAGCAGTTAGATATGAAAAAGGGGGTAACTTAAACTTTAGCTGTCTACGTGGAGAGTCACTAATTTTAAAAGAGCAAGATAGTTTGAAAGGGGATGGGCACTTTGTACTCTTGTTCTATGGAATACAGTGGGATAGCCAATAAATTAAAATAATTGAAGGGGAGTGATTTCACAAATGATAATTTTGTGCTTACTCACAACAACGGCCAATGAAAGTGAAGAGGGAAGGATATACCTGGTCAAATTAACATAAGGGGTAGGCAATTAAAAGACAGATGAGTTTAAGAACACAGCAGCACCAGGGTGGGAAAAAAATTCTGTGTGACTCACAAGAGACACACCTGTGGTCTCTTTACAAACTTTAATATGCAATTAAACGCAAAATACAAGTAAAACACAATGTAAAGAAAACAAATTACAATGTACAAAACAGAAGAAGCCAATAAAGTAATACAGAATACAAGAAAGCAAAAGCAAACTAACCTTTCCCTCACAGCAAGTTGTGGCAGACTCTGGGTGATCTGTTCCTGTAAAAGCCATCCTTTGTGGCGTCATGCTGTCACTTCTTTTCCTCCCCTGAGGCTTCAAGCTGTTTCATTCTCTCATCTTCTTTGAGATGTCTAATCTCTAACTCAGGCTTTATTCTCTTTAATTCAGACTGTGTTTTTTGGGCATCTGGTTATACTTTAGCTGCATGCTGCAAACTGAAGTCCATGCCAGGCTATTTTCATGTATAAGTGGGCTATGATGTGACCTTTCAGAAGACAATTTTGAAAGTCATTTTTCAGAGAAGTATATGTGAGTCATTTTAATTTGCATTCATTTACCAATTGAAACACTGACATTTTAGAAAACTCTTCAAAGCTTAGCATGTTCATTTCATAAATAGTCTAATTTACAATTAAAATAGTTCCTGTGTAGCATACACTATTGTATGTTTTACTTTATAACTTCAAGGTGTTTGCACTTTTTTGGTGACATAGAAATTGTTTTGAGGGCTGTACCACTGCGAAACAGTATGTATGTTTTCTTTTTGCTTACCAGTTATACGATGGACAGTGTTGCAGGTATTCATCCCAAAACTACGTGAGAACCATATACTCATGTGCATTGCTAAGTAACCACCACCCCCTGTTCATTTATGCCAGTTTCACTAAAAAGAGATCTTTCTTATTTGCACCCCTCCTTGGCTGAGGTACATTCCTAGTTTGTCAAACAGCTCCACATATCCTTAGGCAACGTACCGAGTCTTGCTTTACACCCAAAGTGTGCCCTAATAAATCCACAGATGTTGTGAAAATGCAGTTTGAATTAAATAGAATCAAGCTGGAGTTGGAGATGAGATGCTTCAAACAAGCTGAGAGACTGAAACAACATGAAGCTCCAGAGGGTACAGGCAAGCACTAATTTTCCTGAGGGCATGAGGATCTGGTTATGTTATTCAGACATAATTTAGATGATGGGATCAGAAACCATAAATTCACCTCTCATTTAGCACCCATGTCCTTCCTTGGTAAGGGCTACAAGTAAATGTATTATTATTATTATTATTATTATTAATACAACAAAAAACTCAATTTAAACAACAAGAAAATGTCAGAAGATATTGTTATTCTGCTTTTCCATGGGTTATTTATACACAAAATGTAAGGGCTAAAACACTACCAGTTGAATGTAAGGCTAGGATTCGTAATATTCTCAAAGATCAATTATGTAGTAAGTACCTATGAACCTAAGAAGAGGAAGGAAGTAGCTTGCTCCAAGCTGTTATATTCTCTCATCTGCTTTGGGACATCTTACATTCAGCACCCGCTATAGTTTCTTTAATTTGATCTGTATTTTAAGACCATTAAGGGACACATTGTTTCATCCTGTAGTTGCATGCTACACATACACAGTCACCAACAGGCTATTTCCACGAATAGTGTAGTGAACTTTGACTCCACACGGGCATTTATGAAGTCTTCCTTGTTCAAAACAGTATGCACAAGTTCTGAATACATTTAAGCTGCATACAAGGTATAGTTAGTAAATCATCCTTGTTCAGATTAGTATATATGATCCCTTTAGATTTATACTCTTTAATTAGTCTTACCACTGACATTTTAGAGTAGTCTTCAGAGTTCATCTTCCATGTGTCCTAAGTATATGCATTGTGCAATGTATTTTGCTGTGCAAGGATACACATACTAGTTGTGTGACCAAAACTACATTACTGCAGGCCAGTTTTATGATGGGCAGAGCTTTGTGCCTTGAATTCTTCTCAGCTGGTACAAACTTTGTCAGAAACCAGTGTTATTGGGCTTGAATTCCAGACCATTACTACTAATTATGAGAAAGTCAGGGGCTACAATAACACAATCAATACCACTGTCCAGCAAATAAATATACAAGAGGTGATTTGCCTTAAGAGTATACAGACAATTCACAATACCTCCTCAAATTATGACTAAATCCTACTACAGTAAAATAAACCAGACATTCTATGCATAAAGAACAAGATTATAATCACTGTCAGGATTTGTCTGAGCCTCATGCCATCTAATGCAATCTTATCAAAAGTTACTAAGACTTAACCAAGTAAGTTTTCATATCCCAAAGCATACATACACATACGGTTTCTAAGGAGGAACCACTGATATCTCTTCAGTGAAAGCACTCCTTTCCTGTGTTTTTGGCACATGCTACCACCACATCAAGCTCTCAGTTACTGAACACTATTCCAATGAATCAACTAGTATGTTAAATTATAATAGCTTATAACCAGTTCGTCTTCAAAAAAGACAGATATTAGCAATTACACTAATTCTGTGAAGTTACCCATATAAACTAATATATAAGCCACAAGCCTTAATGAAAGAATAAATGAAAACCCTACTTAATGGAAAATTGAGTTAAAGCACAGAAATTATCATTAAATATACCTGCTAATAATTCATTACAAGGAGAAGAATAAAATAAAATATTTTAAAGACGTATTTAACACAGAATAATTCTAAATGTTTTTAAATAGACTTGATTGAGGTATTTGGCAAAATACACATGGCCTTCAGACTTACTTGCCTTGCAGTTCCTATGATTCTGTGATTGTATATTCAGCAGCTGCAGATGACACACAAACATGTTATCAATGTTTTAGATTATTGTCTATGGAAAACCTGGCCATATTCTGTTTTTCTACTGCCACTGTGAAAAAAACTGTTAGTTTAGGGGGTGAACAGAGTTCATAATGTCTATAATCAAGAATAAACAAAATAAACAAAAAATACAATAATTGTGATTCAGCTTTCTGTGTAAGTTAAAGGTTTCCAAAAATACTTAGAGCAGTCCAATAGGACAGAAAGGGTAGCACTCCTGGCTCAGAACTCCTTCAAAGTTCCTGTTTTAAAAAAATCACAGTTTTCCTGCTTTTAAACCAAGGGTCTTATAACTCACATAACATTCATTCCAACATGAGATAAGACAGCTGTTGATAGACTGAAGTTAAATGTGAAAGTAGTAAATAGTTTTGTCTGACTTTACATTGCTGCATTATGAGTAAAAGTAGCAGTTATAGATTTCAGTAATCTAATAAGATATACACATCTTGACATTTTTAAATCTAAGAAAATATACAACTGCCAACAATGAGCATGGAAGAATGGAGCATTTATTCCCTCATGCAACCTCAAAGCAAGGCAACTTATGTAGTGGGTATGGGTGACAATATTAAGAATTAGTTGACTTCAAATTTAAGTAATGGTAGTTGACTCAATGGAGATCCCTTGGTCACTTCAGCTACAATTCTACAGCCTCAGTCTGTCCACAATTATGCTGCCATTACTTTTCTTTTACAGTGGGATGTGAGATAAAGATGTGGCAGAGTGTCACTGTGAAAAGTACTGTAATCTCACAGCAAGAGGATTTCTGATTAATTTCTCAATCGCGTCCCTTGTGAGCAGAGTGTGTGTATCCTCCCTGCGTTAGTATTGATTTCCACCAGGTACTCTGGTTTTCTCTCATATCTCAAAGATATTTAATTGTCATATTGGTGTATTTAAATTGTACCTGTGTGTGCATGTGGTATATGTATGTGAAATGGATAAAGGGCCTATTTTTCTTTTCTACTTGCCTAGTAAGCTTTGTGAAAGGTGCTACCAGTTCATTTGGTTGCTTAAGGAGCTGAAGGTGACTCATAAGAATGGATGGGTGGATGAGAGACAGAAAAGAGAGGTATCCACAAATGCATTGTTTTCATCTTTAAGGGCTTGAAAAATATATCATAGCCTTTCAGTTTTTGTTAGCAGAGTTTCCATATTCTTTTTTCTGCTCTGGAAACTTAGTGTTGTCACTGCCATTGATCTGGTGCATCATTTAGAACCATTGGTTTAAACAACATCCATAGTGATTTCACCTCTGCTGTGGATAGTGGAGTTTTGCTGCCAGTTGCTTCACGTATACCTCTATCAGTGAGGGCTATACTGAGCACTATCTGTGTACTCTCCTACTCTCTGCACAGCTGAGAATGTACCATTACTGCAGTGTATTCCTAACAAAAAAACTTAACTGGTGGCATGGTGAGGCTATATCCAAAATTGACACAGGCATGAATCACTTTCCTATTATCAGGTTAACGAGTTTTTAGGTTTTTATTGAATAAGCATAATGATGCAATCAGACTGTCCTTCTTTAGTGGAAAAGTTTATACT